>NC_050571.1:8595168-8717668 GCF_013265735.2 Oncorhynchus mykiss | reverse complement strand
CAGCTCAGACAAGCAGGGTACTGATACTCCAGCTCAGACAAACAGGGTACTGATACTACAGCTCAGACAAACAGGGTACTGATACTACAGCTCAGACAAACAGGGTACTGATACTCCAGCTCAGACAAACAGGGTACTGATACTCCAGCTCAGACAAACAGGGTACTGATACTCCAGCTCAGACAAACAGGGTACTGATACTCCAGCTCAGACAAACAGGGTACTGATACTCCAGCTCAGACAAACAGGGTACTGATACTCCAGCTCAGACAAACAGGGTACTGATACTACAGCTCAGACAAACAGGGTACTGATACTCCAGCTCAGACAAACATTCAGATGTATGTACGGAACTGCCTGTTGTTGTTTTCCATCGTGACAAAGTTAAAGAGCGTCTCCTATCAGTCTATAGATAGTCAGAACAGAAGGTATCCAGGTTTAGATGTCCAGGTGGATGAAACAGAGTGACCTATTGGCACAGCTTCCTGTCATTTGAGCCAGGTGGTTAGGGGTGTGTGTGTGTGTGTGTAGATTTGTGTGTGTGTGTTTATTTATAGGTGTGTGTGTGCGTGGCCACTATCCGATCCTGCGATGCCGGCCCTACTGACAGCTGAGAGCAGCTCCGAGAGCACAGTGGACTTGGTCGTGAGCCACGCCTCCTCACAGCTTCACTGGTCAACTCTCTTTCATGCTGCCTCCCTCTGACCTGTTCAATCTGTTCCTTCAATATCTACCCGACTGACCTGTTCAATCTGTTCCTTCTATATCTACCTGACTGATCTGTTCCTTCTAGATCTACCTGACTGTTCTGTTCCTTCTAGATCTACCTGACTGATCTGTTCCTTCTAGGTCTACCTGACTGATTACTTTGATTAAGGCACGATTGAGCAAAGAATCAGTCGGCTTTACTGCCTTAAATTGAATTCTCCCTGGCTCATGATGTCTGCTTCATGGTGTCTTGTAACCTGCCACCATGAATGAACGTGACTGCTGCATCTCCCAGTCATTGTGTCAGTGTCTCCATAGAGACAGATACAGGCGTGGTATTTACAGAACACCTCCCAGTCATTGTGTCAGTGTCTCCATAGAGACAGATACAGGAGTGGTATGTACAGAACACCTCCCAGTCATTGTGTCAGTGTCTCCATAGAGACAGATACAGGAGTGGTTTTACAGAACACCTCCCAGTCATTGTGTCAGTGTCTCCATAGAGACAGATACAGGCGTGGTATTTACAGAACACCTCCCAGTCATTGTGTCAGTGTCTCCATAGAGACAGATACAGGAGTGGTTTTACAGAACACCTCCCAGTCATTGTGTCAGTGTCTCCATAGAGACAGATACAGGAGTGGTATTTACAGAACACCTCCCAGTCATTGTGTCAGTGTCTCCATAGAGACACATACAGGCGTGGTATTTACAGAACACCTCCCAGTCATTGTGTCAGTGTCTCCATAGAGACAGATACAGGAGTGGTATTTACAGAACACCTCCCAGTCATTGTGTCAGTGTCTCCATAGAGACAGATACAGGCGTGGTATTTACAGAACACCTCCCAGTCATTGTGTCAGTGTCTCCATAGAGACAGATACAGGCGTGGTATTTACAGAACACCTCCCAGTCATTGTGTCAGTGTCTCCATAGAGACAGATACAGGAGTGGTTTTACAGAACACCTCCCAGTCATTGTGTCAGTGTCTCCATAGAGACACATACAGGCGTGGTATTTACAGAACACCTCCCAGTCATTGTGTCAGTGTCTCCATAGAGACAGATACAGGAGTGGTATTTACAGAACACCTCCCAGTCATTGTGTCAGTGTCTCCATAGAGACAGATACAGGAGTGGTATTTACAGAACACCTCCCAGTCATTGTGTCAGTGTCTCCATAGAGACAGATACAGGAGTGGTATTTACAGAACATCAAATCAAATTGTATTTGTGGTTAGCATGGTTAGCAGATGTTAATGCAAGTGTAGCGAAATGCTTGTGCTTCTAGTTCCGACAATGCAGTAATAACCAACCAACGAGTAATCTAACCTAACAATTTCACAACTACTACCTTATACACAAGTGTAAAGGAATGAATAATATGTACATAAAGATATATGAATGAGTGATGGGACAGAACGGCATAGGCAAGATGCAGTAGATGGTATAGAGTACAGTATATACATATGAGATGAGTAATGTAAACATTATATAAAGTGGCATTGTTTAAAGTGGCTAGTGATGCATGTTTTACATCAATTTCCATTATTAAAGTGGTTGGAGTTGAGTCAGTGTGTTGGCTGCAGCCACTCAATGTTAGTGTTGGCTGTTTAACAGTCTGATGGTCTTGAGATAGAAGCTGTTTTTCAGTCTCTCGGGCCCTGCTTTGATGCACCTGTACTGACCTCGCCTTCTGGATGATAGTGGGGTGAACAGGTAGTGGCTCGGGTGGTTGTTGTCCTTGATGATCTTTATGGCCTTCCTGTGACATCGGGTGGTGTAGGTGTCCTGGAGGGCAGGTAGTTTGCCCCCGGTGATGCGTTGTGCAGACCTCACTACCCTCTGGAGAGCCTTACGGTTGTGGGCGGAGCAGTTGCCGTACCAGGCGGTGATACAGCCCGCCAGGATACTCTCGATTGTGCATCTGTAAAAGTTTGTGAGTGCTTTTGGTGACACGCCGAATTTCTTCAGCCTCCTGAGGTTGAAGAGGCGCTACTGCGCCTTCTTCACGACGCTGTCTGTGTGGGTGGACCAATTCAGTTTGTCCGTGATGTGTATGCCGAGGAACTTAAAACTTACTACCCTCTCCACTACTGTCCCGTCGATGTGGATAGGGGGGTGTTCCCTCTGCTGTTTCCTGAAGTCCACGATCATCTCCTTTGTTTTGTTGACGATGAGTGCGAGGTTATTTTCCTGACATCACACTCTGAGGGCCCTCACCTCCTCCCTGTAGGCAGTCTCTTTGTTGTTGGTAATCAAACCTACCACTGTAGTGTCGTCCGCAAACTTGATTATTGAGTTGGAGGCGTGCATGGCCACCCAGTCATGGGTGAACAGGGAGTACAGGAGAGGGCTCAGAACACACCCTTTTGGGGCCCCAGTGTTGAGGATCAGCGGGGTGGAGATGTTGTTACCTACCCTCACCACCTGGGGGTGGCCCGTCAGTCCGCACAGGGCGGGGTCGAGACCCAGGGTCGAGTTTGGAGGGTACTATGGAGTTAAATGCTGAGCTGTAGTCGATGAACAGCATTCTCACATAGCTATTCCTCTTGTCCAGATGGGTTAGGGCAATGTGCAGTGTGGTTGCGATTGCATCGTCTGTGGACCTATTGGGGTGGTAAGCACATTGGAGTGGGTCTAGGGTGTCAGGTAGGGTGGAGGTGATATGGTCCTTGACTAGTCACTCAAAGCACTTCATGATGACGGAAGTGAGTGCTATGATAGTCATTTAGCTCAGTTACCTTAGCTTTCTTGGGAACAGGAACAATGGTGGCCCTCTTGAAGCATGTGGGGACAGCAGACTGGGATAAGTATTGATTGAATATGTCTGTAAACACACCAGCCAGCTGGTCTGCGCCTGCTCTGAGGACGCGGCTGGGGATGCCGTCTGGGCCTGCAGCCTTGCGAGGGTTAACATGTTTAAATGTTTTACTCACGTTGGCTGCAGTGAAGGAGAGTGCGCAGGTTTTGGTAGCGGGCCGTGTCAGTGGCACTGTATTGTCCTCAAAGCGAGCAAAGAAGTTGTTTAGTCTGTCTGGGAGCAAGACATCCTGGTCCGCGACAGGGCTGGTTTTCTTTTTGTAGTCAGTGATTGACTGCAGACCCTGCCACATACCTCTTGTATCAGAGTCGTTGAATTGCGACTATACTTTGTCTCTTATAGCCACAGTAAAGAGAGAGAGGATCATATTTAGGGCCACAGTAAAGAGAGGGAGAGAGAGAGAGGATCCTATTTTGGGCCACAGTAAAGAGAGAGAGAGGATAATATTTTGGTCAAATCTTCAAGACGATGCACACTTCGGGCAATCCAAAAATGACCAAAAGCCTTTCGATGAAAATAATTATGACCAGTGTTAAAAAATACAGCTGCTTTGTGATTCTATACAGCACCATCTCTTCAGTATCTATGTGATTCTATACAGCACCATCTCTTCAGTATCTATGTGATTCTATACAGCACCATCTCTTCAGTATCTGTGTGATTCTATACAGCACCATCTCTTCAGTATCTGTGATTCTATACAGCACCATCTCTTCAGTATCTGTGATTCTATACAGCACCATCTCTTCAGTATCTATGTGATGATTCTATACAGCACCATCTCTTCAGTATCTATGTGATTCTATACAGCACCATCTCTTCAGTATCTATGTGATTCTATACAGCACCATCTCTTCAGTATCTGTGATTCTATACAGCACCATCTCTTCAGTATCTATGTGATGATTCTATACAGCACCATCTCTTCAGCATCTATGTGATTCTATACAGCACCATCTCTTCAGTATCTATGTGATTCTATACAGCACCATCTCTTCAGTATCTATGTGATTCTATACAGCACCATCTCTTCAGTATCTATGTGATTCTATACAGCACCATCTCTTCAGTATCTATGTGATTCTATACAGCACCATCTCTTCAGTATCTATGTGATTCTATACAGCACCATCACTTCAGTATCTATGTGATTCTTTCCAGCACCATCTCTTCAGTATCTATGTGATGATTCTATACAGCACCATCTCTTCAGTATCTATGTGATTCTATACAGCACCATCTCTTCAGTATCTATGTGATTCTTTCCAGCACCATCACTTCAGTATCTATGTGATTCTTTCCAGCACCATCTCTTCAGTATCTATGTGATGATTCTATTCAGCACCATCTCTTCAGTATCTATGTGATGATTCTATACAGCACCATCTCTTCAGTATCTATGTGATTCTATACAGCACCATCTCTTCAGTATCTATGTGATTCTATACAGCACCATATCTTCAGTATCTATGTGATTCTATACAGCACCATCTCTTCAGTATCTATGTGATTCTATACAACACCATCTCTTCAGTATCTATGTAAGAAGAACTCACCAGCAGTTGGGTAAGTTAAGGGTGACACTTCCCCCTATGGCCTCTCCAAAGGTGATGTACCCTATGGTCCCCAAGCTGATATAGAGGAAGGTGACGATGCCCATTCCCAGATATAGAACCATATTGAAACTCTGAGGCTTCTGCATCTTGTTCTCCAGGGGCAGGACCTGAGACGTGGAGAGGAACAGCGTTAGGTGACACTTCACCTTAAGTTGCCATTATACCTATGAAACTACACCTTACTAACTGTAGTGACGTTGTAATACCATAAAATTACGTCAGTATTAACATGGTAAAAATGTTTTTTTTTTTGCGGCATATGTTCAACATGAACAGTAATACGTTACCACTCCTATCCCCTCGAAAGCAAAGATGGCCGTTCCAAAGAAGAGAGGGTAGTCTTTGGCATGACCCACCTTGGGCAGGTTGATATGATTTGGGATGTTCTGGAAATCAAAAACAGAAAAATTGAGTTGAATATCAAATTAAGTCCAGTAAGGTCATTAAATAACAATGCATAGCAGTTAACAGTTAGCAGTTAAGCCATGGAGCAGAGAGAACATTTAGCCATGGAGCAGAGAGAACATTTAGCCATGGAGCAGAGAGAACATTTAGCAGAGAGAACATTTAGCCATGGAGCAGAGAGAACATTTAGCCATGGAGCAGAGAGAACATTTAGCAGAGATAACATTTAGCCATGGAGCAGAGAGAACATTTGGCCATGGAGCAGAGAGAACATTTGGCCATGGAGCAGAGAGAACATTTAGCCATGGAGCAGAGAGAACATTTAGCCATGGAGCAGAGAGAACATTTAGCCATGGAGCAGAGAGAACATTTAGCCATGGAGCAGAGAGAACATTTAGCCATGGAGCAGAGAGAACATTTAGCCATGGAGCAGAGAGAACATTTAGCCATGGAGCATAGAGAGAACATTTAGCCATGGAGCAGAGAGAGAACATTTAGCCACGGAGCAGAGAGAACATTTAGCCATGGAGCAGAGAGAACATTTAGCCATGGAGCAGAGAGAGCATTTAGCCATGAAGCAGAGAGAACATTTAGCAGAGAGAACATTTAGCCATGGAGCAGAGAGAACATTTAGCCATGGAGCAGAGAGAACATTTAGCAGAGAGAACATTTAGCCATGGAGCAGACAGAGAACATTTAGCCATGGAGCAGAGAGAGAACATTTAGCCATGGAGCAGAGAGAGAACATTTAGCCATGGAGCAGAGAGAACATTTAGCCATGGAGCAGAGAGAACATTTAGCCATGGAGCAGAGAGAACATTTAGCCATGAAGCAGAGAGAACATTTAGCAGAGAGAATATTTAGCCATGGAGCAGAGAGAGAACATTTAGCCATGGAGCAGAGAGAGAACATTTAGCCATTTAGCAGAGAGAACATTTAGCCATGGAGCAGAGAGAGAACATTTAGCCATGGAGCAGAGAGAGAACATTTAGCCATGGAGCAGAGAGAGAACATTTAGCCATGGAGCAGAGAGAACATTTAGCCATGGAGCAGAGAGAACATTTAGCCATGGAGCAGAGAGAACAATGTACAGTTTTTAACATGATATCTGATGATCAAATGGGGGCCCCCCAGTCAGTAATTTGACCAGGATTATTTTAAAAGTTGAGATAGCTGGCAGCTAGACTCACTATAAAATGTTAGCTGACATTGGCTAACTGAGTAACTGTCAGTGACTCAGATAAAAAGAGAACAACTGCTGATGTACAACCAAATTTCGAAATTTGCACCTTCGGTATTCTACTATTGTAGCTCTCAACAGTACATGACAGACGACGACAGAGTTCCTAGCTGCCCATCCCTGGTCTAAATTGAATTGTTAGGAATGGATAACATTGTTAAGAATGGTTGTTTTGTTAAGAATGGATAACGTTTTGTTAAGAATGGATAACGTTTTGTTAAGAACGGTTGTTTTGTTAAGAATGGATAACGTTTTGTTAAGAACGGATGTTTTGTTAAGAATGGATAACATTGTTAAGAATGGATAACATTGTTAAGAATGGATGTTTTGTTAAGAATGGATAACATTGTTAAGAATGGATAACATTTTGTTAAGAACGGTTGTTTTGTTAAGAATGGATAACGTTTTGTTAAGAACGGATGTTTTGTTAAGAATGGATAACATTGTTAAGAATGGATAACATTGTTAAGAATGGATGTTTTGTTAAGAATGGATAACATTGTTAAGAATGGATTACATTGTTAAGAATGGATGTTTTGTTAAGAATGGATAACATTGTTAAGAATGGATGTTTTGTTAAGAATGGATAACATTGTTAAGAATGGATGTTTTGTTAAGAATGGATAACATTGTTAAGAATGGATAACATTGTTAAGAATGGATAACATTGTTAAGAATGGATAACATTGTTAAGAATGGATAACATTGTTAAGAATGGATAACATTGTTAAGAATGGATAACATTGTTAAGAATGGATAACATTGTTAAGAATGGATGTTGTGGAGCTTTGCATCAAGTAAGTTACGTATTTACTGTAATTCAGCGTTTAAGTGCCAACGTCATGAATAAACCAACTAAAGCTGAGACTGAGGGAACGGCCCAGTGTGTTACAGGCTTTTACATTTATTTTTCAAAGTTAGAGGTTATCACGTTAACACATTGGTGTCACCTCGTTAGTCAGAAGGTGTTTTACCTGTGCTGGCCCAGGGGATATTTAAATAGTGTCTGGCCCAGGGGATATTTAAATAGTGTCTGGCCCAGGGGATATTTAAATAGTGTCTGGCCCAGGGGATATTTAAATAGTGTCTGGCCCAGGGGATATTTAAATAGTGTCTGGCCCAGGGGATATTTAAATAGTGTCTGGCCCAAGGGATATTTAAATAGTGTCTGGCCCAGGGGATATTTAAATAGTGTCTGGCCCAGGGGATATTTAAATAGTGTCTGGCCCAGGGGATATTAAAATAGTGTCTGGCCCAGGGGATATTAAAATAGTGTCTGGCCCAGGGGATATTAAAATAGTGTCTGGCCAAGGGGATATTTAAATAGTGTCTGGCCCAGGGGATATTTAAATAGTGTCTGGCCCAGGGGATATTAAAATAGTGTCTGGCCAAGGGGATATTTAAATAGTGTCTGGCCCAGGGGATATTTAAATAGTGTCTGGCCCAGGGGATATTTAAGAGTGGCTGGCCCAGGGGATATTTAAATAGTGTCTGGCCCAGGGGATATTTAAATAGTGTCTGGCCCAGGGGATATTTAAATAGTGTCTGGCCCAGGGGATATTTAAATAGTGTCTGGCCCAGGGGATATTTAAGAGTGTCTGGCCCAGGGGATATTTAAGAGTGTCTGGCCCAGGGGATATTTAAGAGTGTCTGGCCCAGGGGATATTTAAGAGTGTCTGGCCCAGGGGATATTTAAGAGTGGCTGGCCCAGGGGATATTTAAGAGTGGCTGGCCCAGGGGATATTTAAGAGTGGCTGGCCCAGGGGATATTTAAATAGTGTCTGGCCCAGGGGATATTTAAGAGTGTCTGACCCAGGTGATATTTAATAGTGTCTGGCCCAGGTGATATTTAAGAGTGTCTGGCCCAGGTGATATTTAAGAGTGTCTGGCCCAGGGGATATTTAATAGTGGATGGCCCAGGGGATATTTAATATTGTCTGGCCCAGGGGATATTTAAGAGTGTCTGGCCCAAGTGATATTTAAGAGTGGCTGGCCCAGGGGATATTTAAGAGTGTCTAGCCCAGGTGATATTTAAGAGTGGCTGGTCCAGGGGATATTTAAGAGTGTCTGGCCCAGGGGATATTTAAGAGTGTCTGGCCCAGGGGATATTTAATAGTGGCTGGTCCAGGGGATATTTAAGAGTGTCTGGCCCAGGGGATATTTAATAGTGTCTGGCCCAGGGGATATTTAATAGTGTCTGGCCCAGGGGATATTTAATAGTGTCTGGCCCAGGGGATATTTAATAGTTTCTGGCCCAGGGGATATTTAATAGTGTCTGGCCCAGGGGATATTTAATAGTGGCTGGCCCAGGGGATATTTAAGAGTGGCTGGCCCAGGGGATATTTAATAGTGGCTGGTCCAGGGGATATTTAATAGTGGCTGGCCCAGGGGATATTTAATAGTGGATGGCCCAGGGGATATTTAAGAGTGGCTGGCCCAGGGGATATTTAAGAGTGGCTGGCCCAGGGGATATTTAAATAGTGTCTGGCCCAGGGGATATTTAATAGTGTCTGGCCCAGGGGATATTTAATAGTGTCTGGCCCAGGGGATATTTAATAGTGTCTGGCCCAGGGGATATTTAATAGTGTCTGGCCCAGGTGATATTTAATAGTGGCTGGTCCAGGGGATATTTAATAGTGGCTGGCCCAGGGGATATTTAATAGTGGCTGGCCCAGGTGATATTTAATAGTGGCTGGCCCAGGGGATATTTAAGAGTGTCTGGCCCAGGGGATATTTAAGAGTGGCTGGCCCAGGGGATATTTAATAGTGGCTGGCCCAGGGGATATTTAATAGTGGCTGGCCCAGGGGATATTTAATAGTGTCTGGCCCAGGGGATATTTAATAGTGTCTGGCCCAGGTGATATTTAATAGTGTCTGGCCCAGGGGATATTTAATAGTGGCTGGCCCAGGGGATATTTAATAGTGTCTGGCCCAGGGGATATTTAATAGTGTCTGGCCCAGGTGATATTTAATAGTGTCTGGCCCAGGGGATATTTAATAGTGTCTGGCCCAGGGGATATTTAATAGTGTCTGGCCCTGGTGATATTTAATAGTGGCTGGTCCAGGGGATATTTAATAGTGTCTGGCCCAGGGGATATTTAATAGTGTCTGGCCCAGGGGATATTTAATAGTGTCTGGCCCAGGTGATATTTAATAGTGGCTGGTCCAGGGGATATTTAATAGTGGCTGGCCCAGGGGATATTTAATAGTGGCTGGCCCAGGGGATATTTAATAGTGGCTGGCCCAGGGGATATTTAATAGTGTCTGGCCCAGGTGATATTTAATAGTGGCTGGCCCAGGGGATATTTAAGAGTGTCTGGCCCAGGGGATATTTAATAGTGGCTGGTCCAGGGGATATTTAATAGTGGCTGGCCCAGGGGATATTTAATAGTGGCTGGCCCAGGGGATATTTAATAGTGTCTGGCCCAGGTGATATTTAATAGTGTCTGGCCCAGGGGATATTTAATAGTGGCTGGCCCAGTGCTCCAGTTGTCTGGAGAGATGTGGAGGGTTAACACCTTTAGTTGGCTCTCCCTATTTTGATTTCTAACAAACAAAAACTAAATCTGATTGTCCCCTGTTTTGCTCCACTTTGTGGTCTGCTTCCTGTCGAAGTTTGGTGTTGGTTTTAATTGTGTTTGCCTCTTCTTGGGTAAATTTTTAGTGGGTGCTCATGGTGGGTGTCTTTTAGGTCCCAGTTGTTGCAAGTCAACTTTCAGTAGACAACTTAATGAGTGTTTTTCAGAGCCCCTCCTAAAACCCCACCAGTTTCGTTTTGGTTGTTGTTAGTGATTCTTTGTTAGTTCCCCCTTCTGTTTGACAACATTTTGGGGGGGGTTTCTTGCTAGGGAATGTAACACGTGTCATGGGACTGGAGTGTATTCATTAGTGCACACTGTAGCAAACAGTACCAAAATGTTTTGCAACAGAAAACGTTTCGCAATGAAAAGTTGCGTTTCTTATTCGGACAAGTTCATGTTAGTCCCTCCCCCCAGAAGACAGCCCTGCAGTACCTACCATGAAGCAGAAGACAGTCCTGCAGTACCTACCGTGAAGCAGAAGACAGTCCTGCAGTACCTACCATGAAGCAGAAGACAGTCCTGCAGTACCTACCATGAAGCAGAAGACAGTCCTGCAGTACCTACCATGAAGCAGAAGACAGTCTTGCAGTACCTACCGTGAAGCAGAAGACAGTCCTGCAGTACCTACCGTGAAGCAGAAGATGCAGCCCTGCAGCACCTACCGCGAAGCAGAAGATGCAGCCCTGCAGTACCTACCATGAAGCAGAAGACAGTACCTACCATGAAGCAGAAGATGGAGTCCTGCAGTACCTACCATGAAGCAGAAGAGTCCTGCAGTACCTACCCTGAAGCAGAAGATGCAGCCCTGCAGTACCTACCATGAAGCAGAAGACAGTCCTGCAGTACCTACCGTGAAGCAGAAGACAGTACCTACCATGAAGCAGAAGACAGCCCTGCAGTATCTACCGTGAAGCAGAAGACAGTCCTGCAGTACCTACCATGAAGCAGAAGACAGTCCTGCAGTACCTACCGTGAAGCAGAAGACAGTACCTACCATGAAGCAGAAGACAGCCCTGCAGTATCTACCGTGAAGCAGAAGACAGTCCTGCAGTACCTACCATGAAGCAGAAGACAGTCCTGCAGTATCTACCGTGAAGCAGAAGACAGCCCTGCAGTACCTACCATGAAGCAGAAGACAGCCCTGCAGTACCTACCATGAAGCAGAAGACAGCCCTGCAGTATCTACCGTGAAGCAGAAGACAGTCCTGCAGTACCTACCATGAAGCAGAAGACAGCCCTGCAGTACCTACCGTCAAGCAGAAGAAGTAGATGAGGACCAGACTAGTACACATGGCAAGGTTGGCTGCCAGAGAGAGTGGTGCCAGATACTTCAGGTTTGGGGTGAACACCAGGAGTATAATGGCTGGCAGGAAACACAACATGTAGAGACGGGAGTCAAAGCTGGGGACGGTCACAGCCGTCTGGTTTCTGTGGCAGTTCATGGTTGTCCCGTTAGAAGCCTCCACCACCTGAAGGAAGAATGCCAAAGTATAGTGAACACATAGTAGGGTGTCCTTCTGTCACGTCATACCATCCTAAACTGTACTCTGCTGGATCTGGTATTTTCTTCCTATTGCCCTTTCCAGCAAGGTGCAAGCAACCGATGGATAGTGATGGCTTTGGGACGTCTGAACTTTAAATGTTATGAATCATTAGTTATAATAGAGACCTGAGGGGTGCCATAGCCGAGGGACTACACCAGAGGATAATGGTTATCTGTAGGAGGAAGGTATATATGGTGGTTGCAATTAAGCTTGGAATGCACTGAGTTTAGGGAAAGCGATCACATGTGGCAGGCATTGATAAGGGGAGAGAGAGTCATGGATTAGTGATGAAGGGGGTGGAGGTCAGGTCACATTAAGGGGGCAATGTTATTGCCCGTATCACTTAGTTTCCTGCCTAGCAATAAAGATAATGTTTAGCGAGAAGGAGGAGACTTCACCCAAAGTGGGGTACAAATACCACCACTATTTTAAACATGTTTTTGTCGCTTCAACAGTTTGATCCTTTGGGAAGAATAAACTTGGTTTAGGCTTTCACAGTGTCCGTTGAGTTCTTACTCTAATAATTAGAACCTAATGGTTGGCGTTGTCGGCACACACCTTACCGGTTAGGAGATTATCAGTGGTCTTGTATGTCTTCCATTTCCTAATAATTGCTCCCACAGTTGATTTCTTCAAACCAAGCTGCTTACCTATTGCAGATTCAGTCTTCGCAGCCTGGTGCAGGTCTACAATTTTGTTTCTGGTGTCCTTTAACAGCTCTTTGGTCTTGGCCATAGTGGAGTTTGGAGTGTGACTGTTTGAGGTTGTGGACAGGTGTCTTTTATACTGATAACAAGTTCAAACAGGTGCCATTAATACAGGTAACGAGTGGAGGATAGAGGAGAAGAAGTTACAGGTCTGTGAGAGCCAGAAATCTTGCTTGTTTGTAGGTGACCAAATACTTATTTTCCACCATAATTTGCAAATAAATTCATAAAAAATCCTACAATGTGATTTTCTGGATTTTTTTTCTCTCATTTTGTCTGTCATAGTTGAAGTGTACCTATGATGAAAATTACAGGCCTCTCTCATCTTTTTAAGTGGGAGAACTTGCACAATTGGTAGCTGACTAAATACTTTTTTGCCCCACTGCATGAGATCACGTCTTACACAACTTTTTAATAGATACCAGGATCAAATATCGCGGATTCCTTATGGTGAGAAATTGGCTAAATTTGCCACAGGAAAAGGCATATTGGGTTGAAGGATCTAGTCGAAATACCAGAGGGATGGGTTCTAAAGAGGAAACCCACTGACATTATCTGACCAAACACTCCTCGCAAACTCAGAAAACCTTGGAAGGTTTTTAATCTCATGAGACATTCTGTCATTTTATTACAAATAGATTTACATTTCATGTTGTCTTACTCTGAAATAAATTTCTAGAATGGACGAAAAGGTGGAGGGGGGTCACGAGGAATTAGCATAAGGGTACCACACCTAAAATGAACGTAACATTTTTTTTTTGTTCATGAACATGGTAGTGTGGTGGTCATGCAGAATCATGGGGGAAAGAGACCAGTGAATCGTTGGACTAATGGCGAGAATAAGTCACCGTGTCTAAATAAAAAATAGACAAAAGGATGGGGTGGATTAAAAACATGATTGGGGTAATGGACCGTGGATTTACCTTTATCTTCTTTGGTTTATAATTAATACTTCTGTAGCATAGTGAACGCTAACGAAATGTACACTTTCGTTTTCCAGAAGAGGAGGCGGTTTCATTATCTCTCGTTGGAATGTTCCCAGAGACTGCGGTGTTGGGGAGAGCAGTTAGTGATATTCAGCCGTTTTAAGTGTAAAAAGGTTCTGAATTAGAAACGGAGTTCCCAGATAAGGCCTGTTCATGTGTGTTTTTCACACACACACACACACACACACACACACACACACACACACACACACACACATTACCGGTTATGAGTATGCGTTAGTGGTGTTGATACTGTGGGATTTATTTTGTGTGGGGTCTTATCAACTTGGTTTTAATTTGGGTATGCAATTACTTTACTTTATATGAGATACCATTATTTCCATATGGAGTTATCAAGAGTTGTAATTCTGAGTTGATTGGTTATTCGAATTTGTTTATTTTTGATGGAAAATGTTTTTGAATCACGATGTGAATCATGTGTTCGAAGGGGAAATAGTTCCCAGGGGCCCTGGTCTTTGGGTAAAATACACAAACTTATTTTGTTCAGTCTGCATATAGAAGGAAAACTATATGTTAATAATGGGTTGACAGTTACTCCAAATGGACTGTGAATGTGTGAATTGATGATTTCATTTTTTTGTGTCTTTGTATCGATACAAATTACACCAGATTGGGTCTACTGTAATGTTGGGTTAGGGTGAATTGATGATTTCGTTAGGGTGAATTGATGATTTCGTTAGGGTGAATTGATGATTTCGTTAGGGTGAATTGATGATTTCGGTAGGGTGAATTGATGATTTCGTTAGGGTGAATTGATGATTTCGGTAGGGTGAATTGATATTGATGATTTCGTTAGGGTGAATTGATGATTTCGGTAGGGTGAATTGATGATGATTTCGGTAGGGTGAATTGATGATTTCGTTAGGGTGAATTGATGATTTCGTTAGGGTGAATTGATGATTTCGGTAGGGTGAATTGATGATTTCGTTAGGGTGAATTGATGATTTCGGTAGGGTGAATTGATGATTTCGGTAGGGTGAATTGATGATTTCGGTAGGGTGAATTGATGATTTCGTTAGGGTGAATTGATGATTTCGGTAGGGTGAATTGATGATTTCGGTAGGGTGAATTGATGATTTCGGTAGGGTGAATTGATGATTTCGGTAGGGTGAATTGATGATTTCGGTAGGGTGAATTGATGATTTCGGTAGGGTGAATTGATGATTTCGGTAGGGTGAATTGATGATTTCGGTAGGGTGAATTGATGATTTCGTTAGGGTGAATTGATGATTTCGTTAGGGTGAATTGATGATTTCGTTAGGGTGAATTGATGATTTCGTTAGGGTGAATTGATGATTTCGTTAGGGTGCTAATTCTCTGATCTGGTAACTCTTCAGAGTGGTCAGCAGTAGAATAAGGAAGTATGAACTAACTTTGACAATGGTTGTTTCTACAGTAAAAGTATGTTGTTATGCTCTTTGACATTTGTCGTAGAGATAATGTTATTTAAGAAAATTGGGAATGTAATAATTTGTCATACAGTTCAATGCTTGTCTGGATTTCTTGAATCCGAAATTAATTGAACTAAACTGTTTTTCCTGATCTGTCCTCTTGAGGGTTATCATGGAAGGTGATGTTCGATCGTGTCTTAATGCATGTAGGAATAATTTGACCACAAACAGTGTGTGTGAAACTCAAAACCCTCCCTAACCGGCTGAAGAAAGAGCGACGAAGGTGTTCAATGTGACAGTGACTTAACACTCCAATCTGAGTCCGAGCCATTAACCTGGGTACGTACGGGCAGCAGGAGTGTGCCATGAGTCCGGAGACCGCACATATGGAGTGAGCATGGAGAGAGATTACATGCAAACTTCTATCATGCTCCTGGTGTACTGCTGAGAGAAATGGACCAGACAGAATGGTGGTAGCGGCTCAGGTGAGAGGCATGTGTATGTGGGGAAAACGTATTCCTTTATATTGAAATCGGGACATTACCAAGGGCCATCAAAAGTGACAGACAAGAGTTACATATGTGCTGTTGCGAAGGAGGAAATGCCCGGGAGGAGAGGGGGTGGGATTGAGGAAGGCCTACACACTGCGAACAATTTAGACAAAGAATACATTGGAGATAGCGATCTTTCATTACCATGCCTCTCACAACAGGAAAACAGGGACAAAAGGGGGGTTGTAATGAGAATAGTCATTACCGGCAATAAAGAGTTCCCATTTATAAATGTACATTCTAACCGTGATGATGTGTGCCAGGTTGAGAAGCTCAAACTCACATGATAAGACTCAAAGTAAAACACTTAAAGAACTGTCATTCTAAATTTGAGTTGGATCATTTATAAAATGTTTTAGTTATGATTCAGCTACAGCGAGAGAGAGTTGCTCTCAAACTGTGAGGGGTGGGTGCACTGCCCAAATGTATTATGCCTAGGGAGGGCTCTAGAAACCTTATCTTTAAGTGTCCTTAGACAGGGAGGTTATTAGAGAACTCACTGGATGATAGCTAGGTTCAAACATCATTTTTTTGTAATTTTTTTTTTACCATGTCATCAGAATTTTAATGTTAAATCGCAACAATACATATAGATTGCTGGAGGATACGGTACAATGAATTGCATACAAGGCTCATAGTCTGTGTCTTGCGTTATTAACATGGAAGCAGCCGGGCATCAAGCTGATTCTAAATTTGGGTAAAACAAAATGCATGGTATTTTCAAATGCCAGGCATGTTACAAATCATGTCATTGCTACATTGGCTGGACATACTATAGAGCAAGTTAAAGTGTACAAATATTTGGGTGTGTGGGTTGATGATGAGCTGAGCTTCATTGTGCATGTAGAGAACTTGATAAGGAAGCTCAAGCTGAAAATAGGATTTTATTACCGGCATAAGGCTGGTTTTGCTTTTAAGGCCAGGAAGGAGCTGGTACGATGTACATTACTGTCGGTTTTAGATTGTAGTGATGTTATATATATATGCAGGCCTCAGCCACTACCCTGAGAGCACTTGATTCAGTATATCATGCAGCCCTCAGATTCATTACAAATCAGAAACGTCTAACACATCATTGTGATCCCTACAGCGCTGTTGGCTGGTCGTCATTGACCTTGCGTAGGCTTAAACACTGGTATACACTGATTTTTAAGGCCATATTGGGTAAAATGCCATTTTATCTCTGTTCTTTTTTTAGTCAGGTCAGTAAATAAATATCAATTACGGTCCCATTCTGATTTGCTTCTAACAGTACCAAAAATTAGGACAGGTCATGGTAGAAATAGTTTTAGATACTCAGCTCTGTGGTCCTGGAATTCTCTCCTGAACATTTTAAAATGTGATGATCTAGTTTCATTGGTGGAGTTTAAACACTTGATCGATGTATATATCATAGAAGAGTGTAATTGTTTTTAGGCCAGCTGTTTTTAGTCAAGATGTTTGTGTTTTTAATTGTAATATGTATCTGTTGTACTGTATGTGTGTTGATAGTTTTGTTTAATGTTGTGTTCGTGTATGTAAGTTGTTTTGTCTGAAACGTTGTTCCCTGTGCTGCTATTGGACCAGGTCTCTCTTGGAAAAGAGATTATCTCAATGAGAAAAAACCTGTATAAATAAAAGGTAAAATATATATATTTTTTAAAATAACATCCAAACTGCTGGTATCTTGTTGACTCCAGTGATGATAACATCCAAACTGCTGGTACTGCTCAGGAAGAAGGAAACACCACCACCTGGTGGTGTGAAACAGTACTAGTCAACTTGATGACATGTCCCCTACCTGTTTGACGTTGTCACTGAGGAAGACGAAGTAGACACAGCAGAAACCCAGCTGGGTGATGATCAGAAACACGTTTACTATCCGCCTGAAGGAAAACAGGGACAAGGACACAAATAAACATTGTTTCTAAACATTAGAGGGGACTGAAAACACCAGATATTAAACCAAACACTTACTGAATAAGGTGAAAACACAAGCCATAATATAGAAGACTAGAGGGAGTTTAACTTGTTATTACAGAATACATTTAATGTGATTCATAACCTTCCTGTAGACACATTCTACAGTAACTACTGTAGACATTCTACTGTAGACTCATTCTACAGTAACTACTGTAGACACACTACTGTAGACACATTATACTGTAACCACTGTAGACACATTCTACTGTAACCACTGTAGACACATTCTACTGTAGACACATTCTACTGTAACTACAGTAGTAACTACTGTAGACACATTCTACTGTAGACACATTCTACAGTAACTACTGTAGACATTCTACTGTAGACTCATTCTACAGTAACTACTGTAGACACATTCTACTGTAGACACATTCTACTGTAACTACTGTAGACACATTCTACTGTAACCACTAGACACATTCTACTGTAACCACTGTAGACACACTACTGTAGACATTCTACTGTAACTATAGTAGTAACTACTTTAGACACATTCTACTGTAACTACAGTAGTAACTACTGTAGACACATTCTACTGTAGACACATTCTACAGTAACTACTGTAGACACATTCTACTGTAACTACAGTAGTAACTAATGTAGACACATTCTACTGTAGACACATTCTACAGTAACTACTGTAGACACATTCTACTGTAACTACTGTAGTAACTACTGTAGACACATTCTACAGTAACTACTGTAGACACATTCTACAGTAACTACTGTATACACATTCTACAGTAACTACTGTAGACACATTCTACTGTAACTACAGTAGTAACTACTGTAGACAAGTTCCACTGTAGACACATTCTACTGTAACTACTGTAGACACATTCTACTGTAACTACTGTAGACACATTCTACTGTAACTATAGTAGTAACTACTGTAGACACATTCTACTGTAACTATAGTAGTAACTACTGTAGACACGTTCTACTGTAACTACTGTAGACACATTCTACTGTAACTACTGTAGACACATTCTACTGTAACTACTGTAGACACATTCTACTGTAACTATAGTAGTAACTACTGTAGACATATTCTACTGTAACTATAGTAGTAACTACTGTAGACATTCTACTGTAACTACTGTAGACATTCTACTGTAACTACTGTAGACATTCTACTGTAACTATAGTAGTAACTACTGTAGACACATTCTACTGTAACTATAGTAGTAACTACTGTAGACATTCTACTGTAACTACTGTAGACATTCTACTGTAACTACTGTAGACACATTCTACTGTAACTATAGTAGTAACTACTGTAGACACATTCTACTGTAACTATAGTAGTAACTACTGTAGACATTCTACTGTAACTACTGTAGACATTCTACTGTAACTACTGTAGACATTCTACTGTAACTATAGTAGTAACTACTGTAGACACATTCTACTGTAACTATAGTAGTAACTACTGTAGACATTCTACTGTAACTACTGTAGACATTCTACTGTAACTACTGTAGACATTCTACTGTAACTACTGTAGACATTCTACTGTAACTACAGTAGTAACTACTGTAGACACATTCTACTGTAACTATAGTAGTAACTACTGTAGAGACGTTCCACTGTAGACATATTCTACATATATTTACCTCCCCCATATTGAGTGCCTTCTCAGCCACGAGACATTCTCCATACCATACTGCACAGCATCACCGTAGTCCAGAAAGGGCTTGTTCAACCTAGAACAGAGGGAACATCACTCAGGGCCCAGATTCAGATCTGGGATCAGGACTACCCTTGTCCATGTAACCTTATTCATTTTGGTCTGAATGGAAAAACTGAGTATGGGCCCAGATGTGTTTTGCCCCACTGTATTTTTGTTCAGTATAGCTGTACAACAGTATCCACAACAATTGGATCTGTTTACGGGTCTCCAGAGTGGCACAGCGGTCTCAGGCACTGTGATTGAGGCGTCACTACAGACACCCTGGTTCAAATCCAGACTGTATCACAACCGGCCGTGATTGGGAGTCCGGGTTTGGCCGGGGTAGGCTGTCAATTTAAATAAGAATTTGTTCTTAACTGACTTGCCTAGTTAAATAAAATAAAAATATGTATAATTATGGAACAACTGAGAAGTGCTTCGGACAAATGGTGTGAGAAAGGCTCCACTTACTTTGCACTGAGGTGGTGGGAACATTTTGCAAGCAGATTCATACAGTGGACTGCTATTATCCCCATGGCAAACAGACTCAGAGGTCCTAACTGGAAAGGAAGGGAGAAGACTGTCATTAGGTATAGTCACAGTGGGATTCCGTCATTAGGTATAGTCACAGTGGGATTCCGTCATTAGGTATAGTCACAGTGGGATTCCGTCATTAGTTATAGTCACAGTGGGATTCCGTCATTAGGTATAGTCACAGTGGGATTCCGTCATTAGGTGTAGTCACATTGGGATTCCGTCATTAGGTATAGTCACAGTGGGATTCCGTCATTAGGTATAGTCACAGTGGGATTCCGTCATTAGGTATAGTCACAGTGGGATTCCGTCATTAGGTATAGTCACAGTGGGATTCCGTCATTAGGTGTAGTCACAGTGGGATTCCGTCATTAGGTATAGTCACAGTGGGATTCCGTCATTAGGTATAGTCACAGTGGGATTCCGTCATTAGGTATAGTCACAGTGGGATTCCGTCATTAGGTATAGTCACAGTGGGATTCCGTCATTAGTTATAGTCACAGTGGGATTCCGTCATTAGGTATAGTCACAGTGGGATTCCGTCATTAGGTATAGTCACAGTGGGATTCCGTCATTAGGTATAGTCACAGTGGGATTCCGTCATTAGTTATAGTCACAGTGGGATTCCGTCATTAGGTATAGTCACATTGGGATTCCGTCATTAGTTATAGTCACAGTGGGATTCCGTCATTAGGTATAGTCACAGTGGGATTCCGTCATTAGGTATAGTCACAGTGGGATTCCGTCATTAGGTATAGTCACAGTGGGATTCCGTCATTAGGTATAGTCACAGTGGGATTCCGTCATTAGGTATAGTCACAGTGGGATTCCGTCATTAGGTATAGTCACAGTGGGATTCCGTCATTAGCTATAGTCACAGTGGGATTCCGTCATTAGGTATAGTCACAGTGGGATTCCGTCATTAGTTATAGTCACAGTGGGATTCCGTCATTAGGTATAGTCACAGTGGGATTCCGTCATTAGGTATAGTCACAGTGGGATTCCGTCATTAGTTATAGTCACAGTGGGATTCCGTCATTAGGTATAGTCACAGTGAGATTCCGTCATTAGGTATAGTCACTAAGGTTGCAAAATTCAGGGAACTTTCAATATAATCCCTTGTTTTCCCGAAATTCCAGTTGGAAGTTTCAAGAATCAGGAGAGAATAAGCAGAGAATCCGGAATCATCCAACCAGGATTTCTGGAAAACAAGGGAATATATTGAAAGTTCCAGGAATTTTTACAACCCTAATAGTCCCCATTAGGATTGTGTCATTCCCTCACACTGCACTTGCAGAATAAATGTATTAGCCATGGACATCTACTAAGGAGCTCTAGAATAGATCAAAGTAAAATGGTGGTAGAACGATGTCCCTCTTCTAACCCTAACCCTTACCACAAGGCCTGCGTTCCTGACAGCCAGAGGTAGACCTAGCAGCCCTGTACCGATGTCCCTCTTCTAACCCTAACCCTTACCACAAGGCCTGCGTTCCTGACAGCCAGAGGTACACCTAGCAGCCCTGTAACGATGTCCCTCTTCTAACCCTAACCCTTACCACAAGGCCTGCGTTCCTGACAGCCAGAGGTAGACCTAGCAGCCCTGTACCGATGTCCCTCTTCTAATCCTAACCCTTACCACAAGGCCTGCGTTCCTGACAGCCAGAGGTAGACCTAGCAGCCCCGTACCGATGTCCCTCTTCTAACCCTAACCCTTACCACAAGGCCTGCGTTCCTGACAGCCAGAGGTAGACCTAGCAGCCCCGTACCGATGTCCCTCTTCTAACCCTAACCCTTACCACAAGGCCTGCGTTCCTGACAGCCAGAGGTAGACCTAGCAGCCCTGTACCGATGTTCCCCTTCTAACCCTAACCCTAACCACAAGGCCTGCGTTCCTGACAGCCAGAGGTAGACCTAGCAGCCCTGTACCGATGTTCCCCTTCTAACCCTAACCCTAACCACAAGGCCTGCGTTCCTGACAGCCAGAGGTAGACCTAGCAGCCCTGTACCGATGTCCCTCTTCTAACCCTAACCCTTACCACAAGGCCTGCGTTCCTGACAGCCAGAGGTAGACCTAGCAGCCCTGTACCGATGTCCCTCTTCTAACCCTAACCACAAGGCCTGCGTTCCTGACAGACAGAGGTAGACCTAGCAGCCCTGTACCGATGTCCCTCTTCTAATCCTAACCCTTACCACAAGGCCTGCGTTCCTGACAGCCAGAGGTAGACCTAGCAGCCCTGTACCGATGTTCCCCTTCTAACCCTAACCCTAACCACAAGGCCTGCGTTCCTGACAGCCAGAGGTAGACCTAGCAGCCCTGTACCGATGTCCCTCTTCTAACCCTAACCCTTACCACAAGGCCTGCGTTCCTGACAGCCAGAGGTAGACCTAGCAGCCCTGTACCGATGTCCCTCTTCTAACCCTAACCCTTACCACAAGGCCTGCGTTCCTGACAGCCAGAGGTAGACCTAGCAGCCCTGTACCGATGTCCCTCTTCTAACCCTAACCCTTACCACAAGGCCTGCGTTCCTGACAGCCAGAGGTAGACCTAGCAGCCCTGTACCGATGTCCCTCTTCTAATCCTAACCCTTACCACAAGGCCTGCGTTCCTGACAGCCAGAGGTAGACCTAGCAGCCCCGTACCGATGTCCCTCTTCTAACCCTAACCCTTACCACAAGGCCTGCGTTCCTGACAGCCAGAGGTAGACCTAGCAGCCCCGTACCGATGTCCCTCTTCTAACCCTAACCCTTACCACAAGGCCTGCGTTCCTGACAGCCAGAGGTAGACCTAGCAGCCCTGTACCGATGTTCCCCTTCTAACCCTAACCCTAACCACAAGGACTGCGTTCCTGACAGCCAGAGGTAGACCTAGCAGCCCTGTACCGATGTTCCCCTTCTAACCCTAACCCTAACCACAAGGCCTGCGTTCCTGACAGCCAGAGGTAGACCTAGCAGCCCTGTACCGATGTCCCTCTTCTAACCCTAACCCTTACCACAAGGCCTGCGTTCCTGACAGCCAGAGGTAGACCTAGCAGCCCTGTACCGATGTCCCTCTTCTAACCCTAACCCTTACCACAAGGCCTGCGTTCCTGACAGCCAGAGGTAGACCTAGCAGCCCCGTACCGATGTCCCTCTTCTAACCCTAACCCTTACCACAAGGCCTGCGTTCCTGACAGCCAGAGGTAGACCTAGCAGC
Organism: Oncorhynchus mykiss; assembly: GCF_013265735.2. Taxonomy (NCBI): domain Eukaryota; kingdom Metazoa; phylum Chordata; class Actinopteri; order Salmoniformes; family Salmonidae; genus Oncorhynchus; species Oncorhynchus mykiss. The sequence continues at coordinate 8,694,731 of NC_050571.1, read as the reverse complement.
CCCGTACCGATGTCCCTCTTCTAACCCTAACCCTTACCACAAGGCCTGCGTTCCTGACAGCCAGAGGTAGACCTAGCAGCCCTGTACCGATGTCCCTCTTCTAACCCTAACCCTTACCACAAGGCCTGCGTTCCTGACAGCCAGAGGTAGACCTAGCAGCCCTGTACCGATGTCCCTCTTCTAACCCTAACCCTTACCACAAGGCCTGCGTTCCTGACAGCCAGAGGTAGACCTAGCAGCCCCGTACCGATGTCCCTCTTCTAACCCTAACCCTTACCACAAGGCCTGCGTTCCTGACAGCCAGAGGTAGACCTAGCAGCCCTGTACCGATGTCCCTCTTCTAACCCTAACCCTTACCACAAGGCCTGCGTTCCTGACAGCCAGAGGTAGACCTAGCAGCCCCGTACCGATGTCCCTCTTCTAACCCTAACCCTTACCACAAGGCCTGCGTTCCTGACAGCCAGAGGTAGACCTAGCAGCCCTGTACCGATGTCCCTCTTCTAACCCTAACCCTTACCACAAGGCCTGCGTTCCTGACAGCCAGAGGTAGACCTAGCAGCCCTATACCGATGTCCCTCTTCTAACCCTAACCCTTACCACAAGGCCTGCGTTCCTGACAGCCAGAGGTAGACCTAGCAGCCCTGTACCGATGTCCCTCTTCTAACCCTAACCCTTACCACAAGGCCTGCGTTCCTGACAGCCAGAGGTAGACCTAGCAGCCCTGTACCGATGTCCCTCTTCTAACCCTAACCCTTACCACAAGGCCTGCGTTCCTGACAGCCAGAGGTAGACCTAGCAGCCCTATACCGATGTCCCTCTTCTAACCCTAACCCTTACCACAAGGCCTGCGTTCCTGACAGCCAGAGGTAGACCTAGCAGCCCTGTACCGATGTCCCTCTTCTAACCCTAACCCTTACCACAAGGCCTGCGTTCCTGACAGCCAGAGGTAGACCTAGCAGCCCCGTACCGATGTCCCCCTTCGAACCCTAACCCTTACCACAAGGCCTGCGTTCCTGACAGCCAGAGGTAGACCTAGCAGCCCTGTACCGATGTCCCTCTTCTAACCCTAACCCTTACCACAAGGCCTGCGTTCCTGACAGCCAGAGGTAGACCTAGCAGCCCTGTACCGATGTCCCTCTTCTAACCCTAACCCTTACCACAAGGCCTGCGTTCCTGACAGCCAGAGGTAGACCTAGCAGCCCTGTACCGATGTCCCTCTTCTAACCCTAACCCTTACCACAAGGCCTGCGTTCCTGACAGCCAGAGGTAGACCTAGCAGCCCCGTACCGATGTCCCCTCTTCTAACCCTAACCCTTACCACAAGGCCTGCGTTCCTGACAGCCAGAGGTAGACCTAGCAGCCCTGTACCGATGTCCCTCTTCTAACCCTAACCCTTACCACAAGGCCTGCGTTCCTGACAGCCAGAGGTAGACCTAGCAGCCCTGTACCGATGTCCCCCTTCTAACCCTAACCCTTACCACAAGGCCTGCGTTCCTGACAGCCAGAGGTAGACCTAGCAGCCCTGTACCGATGTCCCTCTTCTAACCCTAACCCTTACCACAAGGCCTGCGTTCCTGACAGCCAGAGGTACACCTAGCAGCCCTATACCGATGTCCCTCTTCTAACCCTAACCCTTACCACAAGGCCTGCGTTCCTGACAGCCAGAGGTAGACCTAGCAGCCCTATACCGATGTCCCCCTTCGAACCCTAACCCTTACCACAAGGCCTGCGTTCCTGACAGCCAGAGGTAGACCTAGCAGCCCCGTACCGATGTCCCTCTTCTAACCCTAACCCTTACCACAAGGCCTGCGTTCCTGACAGCCAGAGGTAGACCTAGCAGCCCTGTACCGATGTCCCTCTTCTAACCCTAACCCTTACCACAAGGCCTGCGTTCCTGACAGCCAGAGGTAGACCTAGCAGCCCTGTACCGATGTCCCTCTTCTAACCCTAACCCTTACCACAAGGCCTGCGTTCCTGACAGCCAGAGGTAGACCTAGCAGCCCTGTACCGATGTCCCCCTTCGAACCCTAACCCTTACCACAAGGCCTGCGTTCCTGACAGCCAGAGGTAGACCTAGCAGCCCTGCACCGATGTCCCTCTTCTAACCCTAACCCTTACCACAAGGCCTGCGTTCCTGACAGGCAGAGGTAGACCTAGCAGCCCTGTACCGATGTCCCTCTTCTAACCCTAACCCTAACCCTTACCACAAGGCCTGCGTTCCTGACAGGCAGAGGTAGACCTAGCAGCCCCGTACCGATGTCCCCCTTCGAACCCTAACCCTAACCCTTACCACAAGGCCTGCGTTCCTGACAGCCAAAGGTAGACCTAGCAGCCCTGTACCGATGTCCCTCTTCTAACCCTAACCCTTACCACAAGGCCTGCGTTCCTGACAGCCAGAGGTAGACCTAGCAGCCCTGTACCGATGTCCCTCTTCTAACCCTAACCCTTACCACAAGGCCTGCCTTCCTGACAGCCAGAGGTAGACCTAGCAGCCCCGTACCGATGTCCCCCTTCGAACCCTAACCCTTACCACAAGGCCTGCGTTCCTGACAGCCAGAGGTAGACCTAGCAGCCCTGTACCGATGTCCCTCTTCTAACCCTAACCCTTACCACAAGGCCTGCGTTCCTGACAGCCAGAGGTAGACCTAGCAGCCCCGTACCGATGTCCCCCTTCGAACCCTAACCCTTACCACAAGGCCTGCGTTCCTGACAGCCAGAGGTAGACCTAGCAGCCCTGTACCGATGTCCCTCTTCTAACCCTAACCCTTACCACAAGGCCTGCGTTCCTGACAGCCAGAGGTAGACCTAGCAGCCCTGTACCGATGTCCCTCTTCTAACCCTAACCCTTACCACAAGGCCTGCGTTCCTGACAGCCAGAGGTAGACCTAGCAGCCCTATACCGATGTCCCTCTTCTAACCCTAACCCTTACCACAAGGCCTGCGTTCCTGACAGCCAGAGGTAGACCTAGCAGCCCTGTACCGATGTCCCTCTTCTAACCCTAACCCTTACCACAAGGCCTGCGTTCCTGACAGCCAGAGGTAGACCTAGCAGCCCCGTACCGATGTCCCCCTTCGAACCCTAACCCTTACCACAAGGCCTGCGTTCCTGACAGCCAGAGGTAGACCTAGCAGCCCTGTACCGATGTCCCTCTTCTAACCCTAACCCTTACCACAAGGCCTGCGTTCCTGACAGCCAGAGGTAGACCTAGCAGCCCTGTACCGATGTCCCTCTTCTAACCCTAACCCTTACCACAAGGCCTGCGTTCCTGACAGCCAGAGGTAGACCTAGCAGCCCTGTACCGATGTCCCTCTTCTAACCCTAACCCTTACCACAAGGCCTGCGTTCCTGACAGCCAGAGGTAGACCTAGCAGCCCCGTACCGATGTCCCCTCTTCTAACCCTAACCCTTACCACAAGGCCTGCGTTCCTGACAGCCAGAGGTAGACCTAGCAGCCCTGTACCGATGTCCCTCTTCTAACCCTAACCCTTACCACAAGGCCTGCGTTCCTGACAGCCAGAGGTAGACCTAGCAGCCCTGTACCGATGTCCCTCTTCTAACCCTAACCCTTACCACAAGGCCTGCGTTCCTGACAGCCAGAGGTAGACCTAGCAGCCCCGTACCGATGTCCCTCTTCTAACCCTAACCCTTACCACAAGGCCTGCGTTCCTGACAGCCAGAGGTAGACCTAGCAGCCCTGTCCCGATGTTCCCCTTCAGGAGGTGGATCAGGGTCTGTAAAAACCTACAACATAACAAATAAAACATGATCCGTGTCAAATCACATCCCTTAACGCAATAATGTCATCAAACAATTATGAATACAGGGTCTCATACGCTCTCACATAATCAGCTCTTTGTATGGGGCCTCAGGTCTCAGGATGGAAACTGTGTTGCTAGGGATTGACTTTGTAAATAAAAAGTGACCATTTCAATACAACAATATAAGTTACGCTCTTTAATTTTGTATGACCAAGAGCTGGAATGAAAAAATAAATATAAATATAAATATATATATATATATATATATATATATATATGTGCATGTAACATAACCATTACTTACGAAGTCCCTGTTCGGCCTCCAATTCTCTCGTACCGAGAATCAGGTCTGGGGGGGAGAGGTGGAATAGGACAGAGAACATCCTCCTCAGAGGTGCTCGCTGATATCCTGGAGAGAACTGGACCTGGGCCTGAAATACGGGGACACACAGTTGTTCCTACAGTTGGATTGGTACAACGGCAACTTCAATAATACTTTATATTCAAAATCACAAAAATTCCCCAGTCAGAAGAATGTCTTAATTCTACTGCTGAGATGACAGATACTGCTACATCATTTCGTACGGTAGATAGTAGGGTTGTACTATACAGAATCCCCACAGAAGGACCAGAGTTCTAGGCATAATCAGTCTGCTAGGCTGGGCCTTGCTTTGTTGACACAAACAAAGCAGTGTTAGCTAATGATCATCCACAAACAAGACACTTTAGGCTACTTCTCATCCAAAATAAAAAAACACGTGAATGGAAAGTAATGAAATACATTATATCAGAAGAAAACAGCGTCTGCATGTGGAAAAATGTGTTATCTAATCAATCACTCGTTACCTCAGTTTCCTGGATATGTTCACGAGGCAAATGTCATGAATAGACATTTATCGTCTTCTACATGTCAGAGAATCTTGTTTGTCCTACATAATATATTGCAAATGAACACGTTCCACAACGTTGAGCCCTGCTGAATGCAGCCCAGGGCCTGTAATCATGAAGCTACTCAAGAGTAGGAGTACTATTTCTCGCATAAAATAATATATCGGCCTCCTGCTCATACGGAGACACTGGTAGTAGATGAGCTGTCCTACTCTGAGACACTATGAATACAGGCGTCTGTTCTGACTAAAACAGAGCCATGGGGTTTCAAATTCAATACCGTCTTGACGATGGTCAGTGTCAGAGGTCATGGTTGGTCCGCTGGTGCTGGGTGGATCCTCCTGCTGCCTCTTCGATTCCTCCTCCAGAGACACTGTGGTAAGGACAATGTAATTGTAGATCATTCCATGCTAAATTCACCAAAAAAAGAAACGTCCTCTCACTGTCAACTGCGTTTTTTTTCCAACAAACTTAACATGTGTAAATATATTTGTACGAACATAACAAGATTCAACAACTGAGGCATAAACTGAAAAAGTTCCACAGACATGTGACTAACAGAAATTGAATAATGTGTCCCTGAACAAAGTTAAAATCAAAAGTAACAGTCAGTATCTGGTGTGGCCACCAGCTGCATTAAGTACTACAGTGCACCTCAACCGCATGGACTACACCAGATTTACCAGTTCTTGCTAAGAGATGTTACTCCACACACTTCCACCAAGGCACCTGCAAGTTCCCGGACATTTCTGGGGGGGAATGGCCCTAGCCCTCATCCTCCGATCCAACAGGTCCCAGGTGTGCTCAATGTGATTGAGATCCGGGCTCTTCGCTGGCCATGGTAGAACACTGACATTTCTGTCTTGCAGGAAATCATGCACAGAACAAGCAGTATGGCTGGTGGCATTGTCATGCTGCAGAGTCATGTCAGGATAAGCCTGCAGGAAGGGTACCACATGACGGAGGATGTTGTCTTTCCTGTAACGCACAGCGTTGAGATTGCCTGCAATGACAACAAGCTCAGTCCGATGATGCTGTGACACACCGCCCCAGACCATGACGGACCTTCCACCTCCAAATCGATCCCGCTCCAGAGTACAGGCCTCGGTGTAACATTCATTCCTTCGACGATAAACGCGAATCCGACCATCACCCCTGGTGAGACAAAACTGCGACTCGTCAGTGAAGAGCACTTTTTGCCAGTCCTGTCTGGTCCAGCGATGGTGGGTTTGTGCCCATAGACAACATTGTAGCCGGTGATGTCTGGTGAGGACCTGCCTTACAACAGGCCTACAAGCCTTCAGTCCAGCCTCTCTCAGCCTATTGCGGACAGTCTGAGCACTGATGGAGAGATTGTGTGTTCCTGGTGTAACTCGGGCAGTTGTTGTTGCCATCTTGCACCTGTCCCGCAGGTGTGATGTTCAGATGTACCGATCCTGTGCAGGTGTTGTTACACACGGTCTGCCACTGCGAGGACGATCAGCTGTCCGTCCAGTCTCCTGTAGCACTGTCTTAGGCGTCTCACAGTACGGACATTGCAATTAATTGCCCTGGCCACATCTGCAGTGCTCATGCCTCCTTGCAGCATGCATAAGGCACGTTCACACAGATAAGCAGGGACCCTGGGCATCTATATTTTGGTGTTTTTCAGAGTCAGTAGAAAGGCCTCTTTAGTGTCCTAAGTTTTCATAACTGTGGCCTTAATTGCCTACCGTCTGTAAGCTGTTAGTGTCTTAACGACTGTTCCACAGGTGCATGTTCATTAATTGTTTATGGTTCATTGAACCATGGGAAACAGTGTTTAAACCCTTTACAATGAAGATCTTATTATGAAGTTTTTTTTATTTTTTTTACGAAATATCTTTGTAAGACAGGGTCCTGAGTAAGGGACGTTTCTTTTTTTGCTGAGTTTATAAAATGGTCTACCAGATACCAGACCTCAAGCACCAGCAGTGTTCTTATCTGGAGAAACCTAGAACTGCTGGAGTCGAGGCTAGTTCTATGCGATTACTGTACAGTCAGATCCTGACTGCGACTGCCGAACAACCTTGAAATTACAATTGCTGTTCTGAATTGGCAACATTCTTTCTATTCTCCTGTTCTGAAAATGCAACGAGGCAGGCTACATTCTGTTCTCCTGGGAGTGTGACTTTTAATATTTTGTTGTCTCTCTCGTGCGACAACATCCCAGGGCTTGGTTTAACTTCAACTTCTTGTCAACATATGTAGGCCTACACACACACACACACACACACACACACACACACACACACACCAGTTCCTCCCTCAGGGGAGTGACGACAGTAAGTTATTAGTAGCACAACGTGCTACCATGTGTGCTGAAGAACAACTTAGACGATTAGCAAGTAGTCAAGTCAGTTTTATTGGCTATTAGGCCTAATCAATATTGATTATTTTTAGACTATCAAGTACAGTTCTTTTTTGTTTCTTGTCGCTGGATCAAAGAAAAATTATCTTGAATTGAAGCTACCAGGTACAACCCCAAATCCGTAAACACGGGCACCCTCATAGATATCATCCTAACTAACTTGCCCTCTAAATACACCTCTGCTGTCTTCAACCAAGATCTCAGTAATCACTGCCTCATTGCCTGCATCCGTAATGGGTCAGCGGTCAAACGACCTCCACTCATCACTGTCAAACGCTCCCTGAAACACTTCAGTGAGCAGGCCTTTCTAATCGACCTGGCCCAGGTATCCTGGAAGGATATTGACCTCATCCCGTCAGTAGAGGATGCCTGGTTATTCTTTAAAAAGTGCCTTCCTCAGCATCTTAAATAAGCATGCCCTAATCAAAAAAATTTGAACTAGGAATAGATATAGTCCTTGGTTCACTCCAGACCTGACTGCCCTTGACCAGCACAAAAACATCCTATGGCACACTGCATTAGCATCAAATAGCCCCCATGATATGCAACTTTTCAGGGAAACAATATACACAAGCAGTTAGGAAAGCTAAGGCTAGCTTTTTCAAATGGAAATTTGCATCCTGTAGCACAAACTCCAAAAAGTTCTGGGACACTAAAGTCCATGGAGAATAAGAGCATGGAGAATAATAGCACCTCATCCCAGCTGCCCACTGCACTGAGGCTAGGAAACACTGTCACCATCGATAAATCCACGATAATTGAGAATTTCAATAAGCATTTTTCTACAGCTGGCCATGCTTTCCACCTGGCTCCCCCTACCCCGGTCAACTGCCGTGCACCCCACACAGCAACTCGCCCAAGCCACCCCATTTCTCCTTCACCCAAATCCAGATAGCTGATGTTCTGAAAGAGCTGCAAAATCTGGACCCCTACAAATCAGCCGGGCTAGACAATCTGGACCCTCTCTTTCTAAAATGATCTGCCGAAATTGTTACAACCCCTATTACTAGCCTGTTCAACCTCTCTTTCATATCGTCTGAGATCCCCAAAGATTGGAAAGCTGCCGTGGTCATCCCCCCTCTTCAAAGGAGAGACACTCCAGACCCAAACTGCTACAGACCTATAGCTATCCTACCCTGCCTTTCTAAGGTCTTCGAAAGCCAAGTTAACAAACAGATCACTGACCATTTCGAATCCCAACTTACCTTTTCCATGCTATGCTCTCTGGCTTCTGAGCTGGTCATGGGTGCACCTCAGCCACGCTCAAGGTCCTACACTTATGCCATCCATAAGAGACAATACTGTGCAGCCGTATTCATCAACCTGGCCAAGGCTTTCGACTCTGTCAATCAACACATTCTTATCAGCAGACACAACAGCCTTGTGTCATGGCGTTGGCCTGCCAAAGACACGACACTTGGTTTCTCAAATGACTGCCTCGCCTGGTTCACCAACTACTTCTCAGACAGAGTTCAATGTGTCAAATTGGAGGGCCTGTTGTCCGGACCTCTGGCAGTCTCTATGAGGGTACCACAAGGTTCAATTCTCAAGGTTCAATTATCTTCTCTGTATATACAGTGCCTTGCGAAAGTATTCGGCCCCCTTGAACTTTGCGACCTTTTGCCACATTTCAGGCTTCAAACATAAAGATATAAAACTGTATTTTTTTGTGAAGAACCAAAACATAAAGCAAATTCTACAATGGAATGGTTCAAAAATAAACATATCCAGGTGTTAGAATGGCCAAGTCAAAGTCCAGACCTGAATCCAATCGAGAATCTGTGGAAAGAACTGAAAACTGCTGTTCACAAATGCTCTCCATCCAACCTCACTGAGCTCGAGCTGTTTTGCAAGGAGGAATGGGAAAAAATATCAGTCTCTCGATGTGCAAAACTGATAGAGACATACCCCAAGCGACTTACAGCTGTAATCGCAGCAAAAGGTGGCGCTACAAAGTATTAACTTAAGGGGGCTGAATAATTTTGCACGCCCAATTTTTCAGTTTTTGATTTGTTAAAAAAGTTTGAAATATCCAATAAATGTCGTTCCACTTCATGATTGTGTCCCACTTGTTGTTGATTCTTCACAAAAAAATACAGTTTTATATCTTTATGTTTGAAGCCTGAAATGTGGCAAAAGGTAGCAAAGTTCAAGGGGGCCGAATACTTTCGCAAGGCACTGTATATCAATGATGTCGCTCTTGCTGCTGGTGATTCTCTGAGCCACCTCTATGCAGACGACAATATTCTGTATACTTCTGGCCCTTCTTTGGACACTGTGCTAACTAACCTCCAGACGAGCTTCAGTGCCATACAACTCTCCTTCCGTGGCCTCCAACTACTCTTAAATGCTAGTAAAACCAAATGCATGCTCTTCAACCGATCGCTACCCGCACCTGTCCGCCCGTCCAGCATCACTACTCTGGACAGTTCTGACCTAGAATTGTGGACAAGTACAAATACCTAGGTGTCTGGTAGACTGTAAACTCTCCTTCCAGACCCACATTAAGCATCTCCAATCCAAAATTAAATCTAGAAATCGGCTTCCTATTTCGCAACAAAGCATCCTTCACTCATGCTGCCAAACATACCCTCGTAAAACTGACTTAACCTACCAATCCTCGACGATGTCATTTACAAAATAGTCTCCAACACTCTACTCAACAAATTGGATGCAGTCTATCACAGTGCCATCTGTTTTGTCACCAAAGCCCCACATACTACCCACCACTGCGGCCCACTACACTCTCGTCGGCTGGCCCTCGCTTCATACTCGTCGCCAAACCCAATGGCTCCAGGTCATCTACAAGTCTTTGCTAGGTAAAGCCCTGCCTTATCTCAGCTCACTGGTCACCATAGCAGCACCCACCCGCAGCACGCACTCCAGCAGGTATGTTCCACTGGTCATCCCCAAAGCCAATTCCTCCTTTGGCTGCCTTTTCTTTCCAGTTCTCTGCTGCCAATGACTAGAACGAACTGCAAAAATCGCTGAAGATGGAGACTCTTATCTCCCTAACGAACTTCAAGCACCAGCTGTCAGAGCAGCTCACAGATCATTGCACCTGTACATAGCCCATCTGTAAATAGCCCATCTAACTACCTCATCCCCATACTGTATTTATTTAGCGCCTTTGCACCCCAGTATCTCTACTTGCACATTCATCTTCTGCACATCTATCACTCCAGTGTTTAATTGCTATATTGTAATTACCTCGCCACTATGGCCTATTTTATTGCCTTACGCCCCTCATCTTACCTAATTTGCACACACTGTATATATATACTTATTTTTCTACTGTATGTTTGTTTTACTCCATGTCTAACTCTGTGCTGTTTTATGTGTCGAACTGCTTTGCTTTATCTTGGCCAGGTCGCAGCTGTAAATGAGAACTTGTTCTCAACTTGCCTACCTGGTTAAATAAAGGTGAAATAAAAAAATAAAACTGTGTACTTATTCTTTGTATTATTATTTATTTTGCTGCATTTATTTATCTCTCTGCATTGTGGGAAAAGGACCCTTAAGTAAGCATTTCACTGTCAGTCTACACCTGTTGGTTTATTAAGCATGTTGCAATGTATATATATATATATATATATATATATATATATATATATATATATTTGATATTGAGAGTGGCAGTTTGTGTGTGTATGAATATAAAACAGAGAGGAAGAGGCAAAGCGAGAGGTTTCACTCCTGAAAAAAATCTTTCAAAAATAAGACCAGTGTGTTTCTATGGGCTAATTTTAGACCTAAGGTTGTCGTCTGCCTTCCCACTTTTGGGACGACTCCCATTGTTAGGACGGAGGCACCTCGTCATTATATACAGATCTCTGGTGTAAAATGGCAAGGTGCACACAGCACAGCAGGAGTGAAGGAGACCAAAAAATATATATAGCCTGAATCTTGTTTCTCATGGTGTGAGAGTCTTTAGGTGCCTTTTGACAAACTCCAAGCGGGCTGTCATGTGCCTTTTACTGAGGAGTGGCTTCCGCCTGGCCACTCTACCATAAAGGCTTGATTGGTGGAGTGCTGCAGAGATGGATGTCCTTCTGGAAGGTTCTTCCATCTCCACAGAGGAACTCTGGAGCTCTTTCAGAGTGACCATCGGGTTCGCCCTTCTCGGCCGGTTGCTCAGTTTGGCCCGGTGGCCAGCTCTAGGTGGTTCCAAACTTCTTCCATTTAAGAATGATGGAGGCCACTGTGTCAAAGATTTTTTATAAGCCAAGATTGACCATAGCTTGTCGTTTCCAACGGAAACAAATTATTCATAGTGGGCAGAACAAGCAAGGAGGTGGGCAGAGCCAAGCATGCGCTAGCGATATCCTATTGGTGCGTTCTAGTTAACATCTACATATTTCCATTAGGGAAAGCCTAATCTGTGAAAAGTGCATGTTCAATAACTAAATTTACATTTGCACTTATAAACAGCGCGTAAAGGGTAAAGTCTACAAAACTTAGTCTGTTCTGTTCATAACAGATTTTAGTTTTGGGAACAGAGAACTGTGTTGAGGTCAAATGTTTAATTGATGGGGAGATTTGCAGAATGTCAGCCAAAATCCATCTCATTCCATCTTCTCCCACTGCCTGCCAGTGGGCTTCCTCTCATTACCATATTTGGTAGTGAGTGGAAACGCCAACCGGATGCTCAACATTTATACATTCAGTGAAATATCCGTCTCATTGTTCTGTGACTGTGTTCTTGGGGACCTTCAATGCTGCAGACATTTTTTGGTACCCATTCCCAGATCTCGGAGCTCTACGGATAATTCCTTACTTCATGGCTTGGTTTTTGCTCTGACATGCACTGTTAACTGTGGGACCTTATATAGACAGGTGTGTGCCTTTCCAAATCATGTCTAATCAATTGAATTTAGCACAGGTGGACTCCAATCAAGTTATAGAAACATCTCAAGGATGATAAATGGAAACAGGATGCACCTAAAACTTTTTTTTTTTGTATGAATTTGTAAACATTTCTAAAGACCTGTTTTTGCTTTGTCATTATGGGGTATTGTGATGTCATTATGGGGTATTGTGATGTCATTATGGGGTATTGTGTGTAGGTAGATTGATGAGGGGGGAAAAACGTAACCAAATGTGGAAAAAAAAGTCGAGGGGTCTGAATACTTTCCGAATGCACTGTATCTGGACATAATAAAGATACATTAATCAATTAACAGAATTACCAACAAAAGGGCTTTGGCACAGTAGCTGTCAGTTAGCCACTGTAGCTACTTACCCACAACTATCCACTTATTTTACTAGCAGACAACAACAAAAAAGCAATTGATTTTGACGTTAACTAGGTACTGCACTTGATATCAGCAAGGCCATATTATATCAGCAAGGCCATAGTTATTCTGCAATTACTGCGTCAAAAATACCACAGTCGACTGCAGGTAGTACACTTTTTTTACTGCAGTTTCAAAACTGTAATATTGTTTTGAATGGTCTCAAAGCCAATTATCAGAAACAGTTCTGTTGGGGCTGTATTCGTTAGCCAAACTAGCCTATATATCAAGTAACAACAGCATTGTTTGATCACATATTACAGCTACACCACCTCCAGCTGGATACTGTTAGTTGACAACACATCATTGTTTTGCATGCTCCAATCCTGGCTAATTATCCAGTCATGATTATTGTATGTTAATTCACCTGTAAAGCTGTGATTCCTGACTCGGTAGTATTTACATCAAAGAGGTTCGCTAGAGGGGCTTGTCTTGGGAAAGCAGTCTTTTTCCTACCGTCGATATTGTACTGGTTGTGATAGGAAGAGGCGATATCTGGTTCCATACAAGTGAACAGCTAGTGCTACCTATCTGGAGACCCCTTCTGAAACCCGGGGGGGGGGGGGGGGGGGGGGGGGGGGGTTGGTCACATGACCTGGAAGATGCTGCATATCAGCTGATTGCATTTTGGGTGCTTGGTTTTATAGCTATAGCTAGCTGGCTTGTTAGCAAACTAACTTTCCATCAAAATTAAGTCAATTATCGTTAGTGTGAAATCATGCCGATTGTCTGGTATGAAACATCACCCCAAACATTGAATTGGTCAAGTTGCTACAAGCGTGGGCCCTGCGTGTTGTCACATGGAGCAAACTGGGCTAGTTGTTCTTATCAGAAAATGCGCACCATAATCTATCGTTATTGTGATATGTCACTTTTTCGCGGTCTCTCATATTTGGTTCATTTGAAGCAGTTTTGTTAAAAAAAATAAAAAAATCTAAATGTTTCAAACTTCCGTATTCCGGTGTGACGTTTTAAGGGCTCTGGAAAAGTTACCTGCAGCAATATTTTTATGAGAAGAAAAAAAACTACTTCTTCCAAAATAATGTAATTTGAAAGTGTTCTGCAAAATAATTATATCTGATATTAGTCAGCATAATTGTGCACTCGTCCCACCAACTTTCTACATGTGAATATTGAGTCAAATATGCAGTTACTTTCACCAATATCTAGCAACATGTCGATGGTCCCTAACTTTGATGTACTTTAGCTAGCAAGCAAGACAAGGCAGCAACATATTCAGCAGCTAGTTAGTCGTGTAAGCTTTGAAAGAGGAGAAAGTCCATTGATCTTGCGCTCTACCTCAACATGACGACCGTGAGTTATTGTATAAATTCGCACATTGTTACATAGTGCTGAGATTGGACTGCAGTGCTTTATACATAGCTAGTTAGTCTGATTAATCATGCTGTAATGCACAATTTAATTGGTGTAACGTTACTGCCTAATGCCTGCACAATCGTGCAATTGTTCCTTACAAGCCAGAATGTTTAATGCAATTTTATATTTAAACGTACTCTACCGATTGTCTGTGCGGCTTGTCCTTGAGACAAAATATCCACAGGCAAGTATAGTTTACTTGAATCAGTATCTAGGCGTTAGGGACCGAAATGGTCCGATTTTAAACTCTCATTCACCAGTTTATGCGTTATGTCAAAATACGTTCGTTGCTCAGCGAAACTCCATATTTGGTGATCAACGATCTTCATTTTCCCCTTTAAAATGGCCGGTATGTACTTCGAAAAAAGGTCTAAATAAAAATGTACAAGCAACTGAAAGAAAAGCCTATTTGGAACCTCTAATGTATTGAGCTGTTGCAGATTTCCGACCTGTGCGTGGCAGTAATGAGGGACTGGAGGTGCCGAAAATGATTTGGTTTTAGGTTGCTTGTACATGTTGTTTTTTATTTCGATGTTTCCTAGAATTATATAGTCGTATGAACTCTATATTTGGTGATCAACGAAAGGTATTTTGACCTTTTTATAATGCTTTCAGAGCTGGTAAATGGGAGTTTTGTATCTGCGCTTTCTGAGTATTAGAGAGGTCTCTAATACTTAGATCAGATAAACGACTTTCCTATGAAAGTATTTTTTTTTTTTTTTTTTGAATCCGGTTAAAATACACAACACGTTCTCCAATCTCCCCTGATACATAAAAACATGGTGTTTCATTGTCATGGCGTGCTTGGTTCAAAAGTTATTGAGAAAACCTAGTATTCAATACAACAACAAACAAAACAATATCGGTGCTGACCCGAACATATACCTAGCTGCTTTCTAAGAAGTCAGGGAAACAATACTTTCCCGTGAATAATTTGTCTTAAATTCCAAGCAACTGAAGAACAAAATAAACCACACAGACAACTGGTGCAGAGTACATTTAAATGTAATTTTATTCCACATTCTGGCTTGTAAGAAACATTTACACGATTTTGCAGTGATTAGTTTCAGGCTGTATATTCCAATGCATTGTGTATTACAGCCTGATTTAATCAGACTAATAGCTGAGCTAGTCATTGCTTGCTAACTGATTAGCTGTCCCATACTAACATGAGAATGAGGCATAACTCCCGGACTGTGAATTATTCCCACAGAAGCAGGAATTCTTTGTGGACATGACATGTGAGGGATGCTCTGGTGCAGTTACCCGAGTCCTCAATAAACTGGGTGAGTGTCTCATAGCTAAATGTCACAGCAAATCCAGAATTCTGGAATATTTGGAGAAGGTTGTTAAACAGCACTCACATCCACACACACTTTGTTGAGAATTGTGTACTTTGGTTTAGCTAAATTCAGCAAATATAGATTACTTGTCATATTGACTGGCTCGTTGAAATTGTTTTATTTTCTCTTTCTGTCTTATTTGTTGGCGTAAGGTGGTGTCCAATTTGAGATCGACCTCCCCAACAAGAAGGTTTTCATTGAGTCTGACAAGGACACGGACGTGCTTCTGGAAACACTTAAGAAGACTGGAAAGGAGGCTAACTACATCGGCCCCAAGTGAAGAATCCTCCTCTTTCCTCTTATAGACCAGGTGAACTCTCACGGTCTAAATATATATGAAGTGACAATCAATTCAATATCGACAACTTCCCCCTCCATCCCAACATGTCGTTCCTCTTCTCACCATTTGCAACCTGTTTTGTTTCTGTGTGTTAGCTGTTGGGTTGGTGATTATCTGAAGGATGACTATGAGAAGAAAGAACCCTCTGACTGCAGAACAGTCTTGCTGTTATGTCTTCATGGATCACTGTAAAGAGTCCACGCTGCCAAGCTGTCCACTTTTGTTATTTAAACACTATTATTTATGCATCCCAAATGGCACCCTATGGACCCCAGTCCAAAGTAAGGCACTATTATACGGAATAGAGTACTGTTTGGGACGCATCCACTATGAAAATCCAGTACGATTGCTGACAAAATTAAATAGATCATGTACCTCTATGGGTAAATGTTAGGCCTACTGCAGGTAAATTAGATTATGTGAAATTGAAGTCAGTTTTGTCTTAATGAAGCAGCTATTGTAATTCACGTTGATTTGGACAGTTTGGGGGGGGGGGGGGGGGGGGGGGGGAATCATCCTGTATTAAGGTTTCCTTTCATCTCTGAATATTGTTCATGTTCACCCATATGTAAAATTAAAAAGTTGATTCTAGTCACTTGTTCTCTTATTTGTAATACAAAGGACAGCCCTCCACAGAAGGTTTGCCTAAAAAGCTGTTTGTTATCCCAACGAGGAACTGCGCAAATGCAAAAAAAAAAGGGCCAGCATACAAGTTTTAGAACTTCCTATATTGTGTGAACGTTATTTTAGTTTTGTGCTCCTGAGTGGTGCAGCTGTCTTAAGTCATTGCCTCTCAGTGAAAGAGGCGTCACTACAGTCCCTGGTTCGATTTTAGGCTGTATCACATCTGGCTGTGATTGGGTGGTCGTCCGGGTTTGGCCGGAGTCGGCCATCATTGTAAATAAGAATTTGTTCTTAACTGACTTGCCTGGTAAAATACATTTTTTTTTTTTTTTTTTAAAGTCTTGTCAGATTCTGATGTGACACGTTGTGCCACTGGGTGGCAGTGTTAGTTCTTGGTTTAATTTGACCGGAGGAGTCGTCCCTGTCAGCAATTCCATGGAATTAGACTTTGGTGTCTTAGCAGAGAGCACGGAAGGAGAGAGACCACTGGAGCCAGTGATGAAGATCCAAGACAAACCTGTGTGTACCTGATAATGAATCAAATACAGTAGGCACTCATGGGTATCTCACATTCATGCCATCAACTTAGCCTATGTTGTCATTTGTACACACAGTAGTAGGCAGTCAGTCAGCCATTACAGGGACATTTGTTGGGTTATTTAGAGAGAAACATCCACCATTAAAAAAAGTTATAATATACTTTAATTGTGGTTATAATACTTTAATTGATGCTATATACTTTTAATTGTAGTGCTACATTGAACTGTTGTTCTCTTGGATGAAACGGGTACGTCACCGTAGTAAAGTTGAATGAATTGCCCACATTCATGACATCTTGTGAGTGGGACAACGCTGCCTGATGTAACAAAGTTTTCGGTTTGATGACAGCACGTCACACTACTGCCAACACACTGTCATTTCAGACACAGTGGCCCAATTGTTGTGCTGTACAGTAGTTTGGAATGGCACTGAATGCATCCCAAATGGCACCCTATCCCCCATATAATATAGTGCCCTATGGGCCCTGGTCAAAAGTAGTGGGAATATAAAGGGATATAATAACGAACAATATAAAAGGAATATGGTGTTTTGGGATTTAGCCACCCTCTCTCCACAAAAGGAAGACGGGTAGCAGTAACTCTGCTCACCTGTATATACTGGAAACATGGTGCAACTGGAGAAGCTGTTACAGACGACGAACAGGCCCTCGCTGGTCCCCTCCGGTTAGACCAGCCACCATGGGGGCACACAGGCACATTGTGTACAGCCTAAACTCCACAGACACCATGGCTGTCATCACTGTTACTGGGTTCCTCATGCCACTCGGTTTTTGTATTTCTCTGCTCTTCAGATGTTCTTGAAAATGACCTCTTTCAAGCAGCTTAGTCAGATGAATACATTTTTTGGGGGGGACAGATTGGAAAGAGCCTTTTAGTTTCTAAGTTATAGCCAATATACAGTATCTGATTAAATGGTTTTGTCTTCTGGCTTCTTTGGCTCATAACTGGTTGTGTCCAATGACAATGACATTGGATCTTCGTGTTCCTGCTTTCAGAATGTGATGTATTTTCTGTTCTATCAATGATGTGTGTTCTGTTCTATCAGTGATATCATGTCTGTTCTGTTCTATCAATGATACCATGTGTATTCACAAATGAAACTGGCTTACCTAGACAGTCAAACATGTGGACACCCCTTCAAATTATTGGATTTGGCTATTTCAGCCACACCCGTTGCTGACAGGTGTATAAAATCGAGTATTACACAGCCATGCAATCTCCATAGACAAACATTTGCAGTAAAATGGCCTTACTGAAGGGCTCATGGTCATTGGATGCCAACTTTCCAACAACTCAGTTCGTCAAATTTCTGCCCTTCTAGAGCTGCCCCAGTGAAATGTAAGTGCTGTTAACAACGGCTCAGCCACGAAGTGGTAGTCCACACAAACTCACAGAACGGGACCGCCGATTGCAGAAGCACGTAGCACTTGAAAATCGTCTGTCCTCAATTGTAACACTCACTACAGAGTTCCAAACTGCATCTGGAAGCAATATCAGCACAATAACTGTGGTCGAGCAGCAGCACACAAGCCTAAGATCACCATAAGCAATGCCAAGCGTCGGCTGGAGTGGTGTAAAGCTCGCCGCCATTGTTCTCTAGAGCAGTGGAAAACGTGTTTTCTGGAGTGATGAATCACGCTTCGCCATCTGGCAGTCCAACGGATGAATGAATGCTACCCTCCCCAGTGCATATAGTGCCAACTGTAAAGTTTGGTGGATGAGGAATAATAATGGCCGGAACAGATCCCTGACTTCAACCCCATCAAATATATTTGGGAAGATTTGGAGTTCAGACTGTGAGCCAGGAGGCCTAATCACCCAACATCAGTGACCTCACTAATGGTCTTATGGCTGAATGGAAGCAAGTCACCGCAGCAATGTTCCAACATCAAATCAAATTTATTTATATAGCCCTTCGTACATCAGCTGATATCTCAAAGTGCTGTACAGAAACCCAGCCTAAAACCCCAAACAGCGAGCAATGCAGGTGTAGAAGCACGGTGGCTAGGAAAAACTCTCTAGAAAGGCCAAAACCTAGGAAGAAACCTAGAGAGGAACCAGGCTATGTGGGGTGGCCAGTCCTCTTCTGCCTGTGCCGGGTGGAGATTATAACAGAACATGGCCAAGATGTTCAAATGTTCATAAATGACCAGCATGGTCAAATAATAATAAGGCAGAACAGTTTAAACTGGACCAGCAGCACGGTCAGGTGGACTGGGGACAGCAAGGAGTCATCATGTCAGGTATTCCTGGGGCATGGTCCTAGGGCTCAGGTCCTCCGAGAGAGAGAAAGAGAGAATTAGAGAGAGCATATGTGGGATGGCCAGTCCTCTTCTGGCTGTGCCGGGTGGAGATTATAACAGAACATGGCCAAGATGTTCAAATGTTCATAAATGACCAGCATGGTCGAATAATAATAAGGCAGAACAGTTGAAACTGGAGCAGCAGCACGGCCAGGTGGACTGGGGACAGCAAGGAGTCATCATGTCAGGTAGTCCTGGGGCATGGTCCTAGGGCTCAGGTCCTCCGAGAGAGAGAAAGAAAGAGAGAAGGAGAGAATTAGAGAACGCAAACTTAGATTCACACAGGACACCGAATAGGACAGGAGAAGTACTCCAGATATAACAAACTGACCCTAGCCCCCCGACACATAAACTACTGCAGCATAAATACTGGAGGCTGAGACAGGAGGGGGGGGAGGAGTGGAACATCTAGTGGAAAGCCTTCCCAGAAGAGTGGAGGCTGTTATAGCAGCACTGTTCCAACATCTAGTGGAAAGCCTTCTCAGAAGAGTGGAGGAAGCATAACAGCAAAGGGGGGACCAACTCCATATTAATGCCCATAATTTTGGAATGAGGTGAGATGTTCGACAAGCAGGTGTCCACATACTTTTGGTCATGTAATGTCTCCCCGGGAATGCATTACAATTGTTATTGTAAAATTATTCTTTACTCCTTTCATCCGCAACATAAGGAAGGCTATCCTGGAGGGACAATGATAACACTCCTCTCAACTTATTTATTACAGAGGAAGATCATTGGAAACAGGGAGACTTATTTTTGTTATTCATACTAAAACATATTTGAGATATTTCTACATTTAATACATAAAACAATCATAATAGTAATAATTGTGTCTGAATGAATCAAACAGTAATGAAACAAGATATTAGCTAATAAATAACTTACTGTATGTGTTGTTAAAATTAACATTCAAATCTATTTTTGGTCCCCTTTTTGGAATTCCCTCAACCCAAGACTGTTGATTGTCTAATATAGAGAGAGACTGATTAATGAGCTATGAAGGTTGTTCAATGAAGAGTCTCAACAATCAGGTAATCTTAATGGGAGATTTTAACCTTAATTATGAAGACAAGTCTTGTACGAAAACCCTCAAACGGATCACTAATACCTTTGACCTTACACAGCTAGTTAAAGGGCCAACCAGGGTGACTTGTTGCTCTAAAACACAGATTTATCTGGTGTTCAGTAATAAACCAGAGAGAGTGACTAAATCATTCAATATGGTTACTGGGCTGTCTGATCATAATCTGACACTTATAGCCAGAAAGCTGTCTAAGAGCAGGTTTAACCACTCTACTGTTAGATAGCCGGATCAACTAAGAATACCTAAGAGTGAATTAAGCTATTTTGAAAACGCAATTAAGGGAATAAACTGGAATGATCTCTTGTCCTATACAGACGTGGAAGCTGATAGTCAGGTTTTTCTATCCACAATCCAGACTACAATAAATGGTTTCCTAAAGAAAATCAAATCCAAACCTGGCCAAGAGAGCACTCTTCCTTGGCTAAATGGAGAAATCTGGAAATTGATGTGAAAGAACGAGATTATGCTCTAAAAATAGCCCTAAAATCCAAATTAGAGCATGACAGACGTAGGTTTACCATGTTGAGAAATAAGGTGATGAAAGAAATCAGACAGGCCAAGGCAAACTTTTTTATTAACATAATTGGTGAAGCAAAGGGAAATTCTAAACTGATCTGGGAGAATCTAAATACGAAATACTTCACAGAAACGGCCAACTGCTTTCTTCTGGAAAATGTGAAGTCAAAGATGGATAAAGGGGGCGTTGTTGGGGCTGTGTTTCTGGACCTAAGGAAGGCTTTTGATACTGTTAACCATGAGATTCTCATCACAAAATTGTCCAAGTACAACTTTTCCCCTGATGCCTTGAGATGGATGAAATCATACCTTGAAGGCAGAACTCAGTGTGTCAGAGTGAGCAATGAGCTGTCGCCCACTTTTAGCTATGATGTGGGCGTGCCCCAAGGGTCAATACTGGGGCCCCTCCTGTTCAGCCTGTACATTAATGATCTGCCTTCTGTCTGTACTGGGTCTGAAGTTCAAATGTATGCAGATGATACAGTGATATATGTACATGCAAAGAGCAAACAACAAGCTGCACAAGAACTCACTACTGTAATGGTCCAGGTTACAAAGTTGCTCAGTGACTCGTGTTTGCATCTCAATGTGAAAAAAACTGTTTGCATGTTCTTCACAAAGAGGGCAACAGATGCCACTGAGCCAGATGTCTGTGTGTCAGGGGAGAAGCTCCAGGTTATATCTGATTTTAAGTACCTTGGCATCATACTTGATTCCAACCTCTCTTTTAAAAAGCATGTGAAAAAGGTAATTCAAATAACCAAATTCAACCTAGCTCATTTCCAATTTATACAAAATTGTTTGACTACAGAGGTAGCAAAACTGTACTTCAAATCTATGATACTCCACCACTTAACATACTGCTTGACTAGTTGAGCCCAAGCTTGCTGTACAACATTAAGACCTATTCAGTCTGTCTACAAACAGGCTCTCAAAGTGCTTGATAGGAAGCCCAATAGCCATCATCACTGTTACATCCTCAGAAAGCATGAGCTCCTGAGTTGGGAAAATCTTGTGCAATACACCGACGCATGTCTTGTATTCAAGATCCTAAATGCCCCGGCTCCCCCTCCACTCTGTACTTTTGTTAAACAGAAAACCCAAATATATGGCAGCAGATCCACAAGGTCTGCCATGAGAGGTGACTGTATAGTTCCCCTAAGGAAAAGCACCTTTAGTAAATCTGTTTTCTCTGTGAGAGCTTCCCATGTCTGGAATACACTGCCATCAGACACACATAACTGCACCACATATCACACTTTCACAAAATGCTTGAAGACATGGTTAAAGGTCAATCAGATTTGTGAACATGGTCCCTAGCTGTGTGTTGCCGCTTTCCATGTTGTCTGTTGTCTGTAGCTTGTGAGGTGTGGAAACACTGTTGCTTTTATGAATTTTGTCTTGCTGCTTTTTGTTCTATGTTGCTATGTCTGTATGCTATGTCTTGCTTGTCCTATATTGCTCTGTCTGTATGCTATGTCTTGCTTGTCCTATGTTGCAATTGTCTATATTGTAGAGACTGCGGTTGAAAACTGCGGTTGAAAATTAGCCGGCTGGCTAAAACCGGCACTTTTACTGAAATGTTGATTAATGTGCACTGTCCCTGTAAAAATAAAATAAAAATAAAACATAAAAAAGATGGATGAAATCATACCTCGAAGGCAGAACTCAGTGTGTCAGAGTGAGCAATGAGCTGTCGCCCACTCTTAGCTATGATGTGGGCGTGCCCCAAGGGTCAATACTGGGGGCCCTCCTGTTCAGCCTGTACATTAATGATCTGCCTTCTGTCTCTACTGGGTTTGAAGTTCAAATGTATGCAGATGATACAGTGATATATGTGCATGCAAAGATTTTATTTTACTTAGAGAGGAAATCCTAGGAAGGTAGAGGAAATCCACTGTGAACCAGGGCAACCCTCCTCTCACTACCCCGTCTTCCTCTTTCCTGAGTTGACCAGCGAGACCGTCCTCCTGCGGGGAGGGAAATGCTCCTGTTAGATCCTGTGGTCCCTGCCAAAGGAAACAGAATTCAGATAAATGAGATAAATGTGCATATTGAGTGCCGAGAGTAAATATGCAAACGTGGACATACAGACATAGTTAGACTTGCTGAAATGTTATTTCCTTTCTGCACTGCCCACATCATTAGATTAAACTACATTTTGAAGGAAATTATTAAAATAAATGTTTGGTGTCTGATATCTGATTTCACAGAGCCAAACAACAGACCCGGATGGATATTAAAGCCACAATCTGTAATTAGTTAATCAGCCAAGCAACAGCCTTGCCTCTGTAAATACAATTTCATAGTATGATTAAAGGTGCACAAAATGAAGCAAAGTAACACTAAGGGTTGAGAGTAGCTGAAGGCTGGGACAAAAAAAACAAACAGAAGATAACTTGTGTAAAATATACTGTCTGTGAAATGCATGCAGTATTTATAAACTGGAAGTAGAAGCCTAAGTGTTGTTGTCCATTAGTTTACTCCAATAAGGGGAGGGGTGGGAAGGTTAGGGGAAAATAATAAAAACAATATATATACAGTGCCTTGCGAAAGTATTCGGCCCCCTTGAACTTTGCGAACTTTTGCCACATTTCAGGCTTCAAACATAAAGATATAAAACAGTATTTTTTTGTGAAGAATCAACAACAAGTGGGACACAATCATGAAGTGGAACGACATTTATTGGATATTTCAAACTTTTTTAACAAATCAAAAACGGAAAAATTGGGCGTGCAAAATTATTCAGCCCCTTTACTTTCAGTGCAGCAAACTCTCTCCAGAAGTTCAGTGAGGATGATCCAATGTTGACCTAAATGACTAATGATGACAAATACAATCCACCTGTGTGTAATCAAGTCTCCGTATAAATGCACCTGCACTGTGATAGTCTCAGAGGTCCGTTAAAAGCGCAGAGAGCATCATGAAGAACAAGGAACACACCAGGCAGGTCCGAGATACTGTTGTGAAGAAGTTTAAAGCCGGATTTAGATACAAAAAGATTTCCCAAGCTTTAAACATCCCAAGGAGCACTGTGCAAGCGATAATATTGAAATGGAAGGAGTATCAGACCACTACAAATCTACCAAGACCTGGCCGTCCCTCTAAACTTTCAGCTCATACAAGGAGAAGACTGATCAGAGATGCAGCCAAGAGGCCCATGATCACTCTGGATGAACTGCAGAGATCTACAGCTGAGGTGGGAGACTCTGTCCATAGGACAACAATCAGTCGTATATTGCACAAATCTGGCCTTTATGGAAGAGTGGCAAGAAGAAAGCCATTTCTTAAAGATATCCATAAAAAGTGTCGTTTAAAGTTTGCCACAAGCCACCTGGGAGACACACCAAACATGTGGAAGAAGGTGCTCTGGTCAACAATGCAAAACGTTATGTTTGGCGTAAAAGCAACACAGCTGAACACACCATCCCCACTGTCAAACATGGTGGTGGCAGCATCATGGTTTGGGCCTGCTTTTCTTCAGCAGGGACAGGGAAGATGGTTAAAATTGATGGGAAGATGGATGGCGCCAAATACAGGACCATTCTGGAAGAAAACCTGATGGAGTCTGCAAAAGACCTGAGACTGGGACGGAGATTTGTCTTCCAACAAGACAATGATCCAAAACATAAAGCAAAATCTACAATGGAATGGTTAAAAAATAAACATATCCAGGTGTTAGAATGGCCAAGTCAAAGTCCAGACCTGAATCCAATCGAGAATCTGTGGAAAGAACTGAAAACTGCTGTTCACAAATGCTCTCCATCCAACCTCACTGAGCTCGAGCTGTTTTGCAAGGAGGAATGGGAAAAAATTTCAGTCTCTCGATGTGCAAAACTGATAGAGACATACCCCAAGCGACTTACAGCTGTAATCGCAGCAAAAGGTGGCGCTACAAAGTATTAACTTAAGGGGGCTGAATAATTTTTCACGCCCAATTTTTCAGTTTTTGATTTGTTAAGAAAGTTTGAAATATCCAATAAATGTCGTTCCACTTCATGATTGTGTCCCACTTGTTGTTGATTCTTCACAAAAAAATACAGTTTTATA
Source organism: Oncorhynchus mykiss (assembly GCF_013265735.2). Lineage (NCBI taxonomy): Eukaryota > Metazoa > Chordata > Actinopteri > Salmoniformes > Salmonidae > Oncorhynchus > Oncorhynchus mykiss. Next base: position 8,670,204 of record NC_050571.1, on the reverse strand, counting down.
TCTTTATGTTTGAAGCCTGAAATGTGGCAAAAGGTCGCAAAGTTCAAGGGGGCCGAATACTTTCGCAAGGCAATGTATATATATTAATAATACATATTTTTTACAAAAAATATAGATATGGGGGATTGTAAATGATGCAGACAATTACATTGATAGAAGCCACAATCTATCTGCAATATTAAAGCTGATCTAGCCCCTACAGTTTGTAATGTAAATTACTTTATTTTCTTTATCCAATGTATTTGTCAAAACATTAATCCAGTCCCAGCTGCTGATGGATTCTGTGAGGCCTGTCTTTTTAAACAACATAAATCCAGTCCCAGCTGCTGATGGATTCTGTGAGGCCTGTCTTTTTAAACAACATTAATCCAGTCCCAGCTGCTGATGGATTCTGTGAGGCCTGTCTTTTTAAACAACATAAATCCAGTCCCAGCTGCTGATGGATTCTGTGAGGCCTGTCTTTTTAAACAACATTAATCCAGTCCCAGCTGCTGATGGATTCTGTGAGGCCTGTCTTTTTAAACAACATTAATCCAGTCCCAGCTGCTGATGGATTCTGTGAGGCCTGTCTTTTTAAACAACATAAATCCAGTCCCAGCTGCTGATGGATTCTGTGAGGCCTGTCTTTTTAAACAACATAAATCCAGTCCCAGCTGCTGATGGATTCTGTGAGGCCTGTCTTTTTAAACAACATAAATCCAGTCCCAGCTGCTGATGGATTCTGTGAGGCCTGTCTTTTTAAACAAATATCAAGACTCATACCGAATCTTGTGTGGAGCTTCAGCAATGTTGGACATCAAACAGCTTAGGCTTGTTTTGGCGTGCTCACAGCAGTGATTTTCTTTGCATTCCGAAGCTGAATGTCTCCTCTGAGCAGTACTGATAGTACTGATGATAACATGGAGCAGGGAGACTGATCACAGACCAGATTGGGGGGGGGGGGGGGGGGTAAAGTTTAGAGACATAGAGACATTTAGAGACAGAGACGTTAAGAGACAGAGACATAGAGACATTTAGAGACACAGACATTTAGAGACAGAGATATTAAGAGACACAGACATTTAGAGACAGAGATATTAAGAGACAGAGACATTTAGAGACACAAAGACAGACATTTAGAGACAAGGAGACATTTAGAGACAGACATTTAGAGGCACAGATACAGAGACATTTAGAAAGACAGAGACATTTAGAGACAGAGACATAGAGACACAGACATTTAGAGACAGAGATATTAAGAGACACAGACATTTAGAGACAGAGACATTTAGAGACAGAGACATTTAGAGACATTTAGAGACACAGAGACATTTAGAGACATTTAGAGATATTAAGAGACAGAGACATTTAGAGACACAAAGACAGACATTTAGAGACAAGGAGACATTTAGAGACAGACATTTAGAGGCACAGATACAGAGACATTTAGAGAGACAGAGACATTTAGAGACAGAGACATTTAGAGAGATAGAGACATTTAGAGAGATAGAGACATTTAGAGAGATAGAGACATTTAGAGAGACAGAGACATTTAGAGACATTTAGAGACATTTAGAGAGACAGAGACATTTAGAGACAGAGACATAGAGACATTTAGAGAGACATTTAGAGACATAGAGACACAAGACAGACACAGAGATATATACTTATCACATGCTCATGCAGACACATAACATAACAGACACATAACCCCTATCAGAGCTTCAAATAAAAAAAGACTAGTCTCTAGGAAGAACCCAAAACGGAAGATGTGTTTATTTGTGAGACATGAAGCCAACAAAGCCTAAACACATATTCTGAGACTGAAAGACATTAGAGCATCCTGAGGGGATTTAAGAACACTGCAAGCAGGACTGAAGCAAACTGAATAATGTAGTACAGTTTTGCATGATTTAATCATAAAGATAGAACGTTAACACTCCTTTTAAAGCCACGTGGACACAACTCTTCCATGAAAACGATTCTGCTACCAGGGCTGGTAAAACCCTGGATCATTGTTATTCTAACTTCCGCGACGCATATAAGGCCCTCCCCCGCCCTCCTTTCGGGAAAAGCTGACCACGGCTCCATTTTGTTGCTCCCTGCCTATAGACAGAGACAAAAACAGGAAACTCCCGCGCTCAGTTCTGTTCAACGCTGGTCCGACCAATCTGATTCCACGCTTCAAGATTGCTTCGATCACGTGGATTGGGATATGTTCCGCATTGCGTCAAACAACAACATTGACAAATATGCTGATTCGGTGAGCGAGTTTTTTGCAAGTGCATCGGCGATGTCGTACCCACAGCAACTATTAAAACATTCCCAAACCAGAAACTGTGGATTGAGGGCAGCATTTGCGAGAAACTGAAAGCGCGAACCATTGCTTTTAACCGGAAACATGACCGAATACAAACAGTGTAGCTATTCCCTTTGCTAAATGTCAGTATAGAGACAAAGTAGAGTTGCAATTCAACGACTCTGACACAAGAGGTATGTGGCAGGGTCTACAGTCAATCACGGATTACAAGAAGATAACCAGCCCTGTCGCGGACCAGGATGTCTTGCTCCCAGACAGACTAAACAACTTCTTTGCTTGCTTTGAGGACAATACAGTGCCGCTGACACGGCCCGCTACCAAAACCTGCGGACTCTCCTTCACTGCAGCCAACTTGAGTAAAACATTTAAACGTGTTAACCCTCGCAGGGCTGCTGGCCCAAACAGCATCCCCAGCCGCATCCTCAGAGCATGCGCAGACCAGCTGGCTTTTGTGTTTACCGATATATTCAATCAATCCCTATCCCAGTCTGCTGTTCCCACATGCTTCAAGAGGGCCACCATTGTTCCTGTTCCCAAGAAAGCTAAGGTAACTGAGCTAAACGACTACCGCCCCGTAGCACTCACCTCCGTCATCATGAAGTGCTTTGAGAGACTGGTCAAGGACCATATCACCTCCACCCTGCCTGACACCCTAGACCCACTCCAATTTGCTTATCGCCCCAATAGGTCCACAGACGACGCAATCGCAACCACACTGCACACTGCCCTAACCCATCTGGACAAGAGGAATACCTATGTGAGAATGCTGTTCATCGACTACAGCTCAGCATTTAACACCATAGTACCTCCAAACTCGTCATCAAGCTCGAGACCCCGCCCTGTGCAACTGGACTTCCTGACGGGCCACCCCCAGGTGGTGATGGTAGGTAACAACATCTCCACCCAGCTGATCCTCAACACTGGGGCCCCACAAGGTTGTGTTCGGAGCCCTCTCCTGTACTCCCTGTTCACCTATGACTACGTGGCCATTCACACCTCCAACTCAATCATCAAGTTTGCAGACGACACTACAGTTTTGATGTGGCGTCAGGCTTGATGTGGTGTCAGCAAAATAACATCACACTCAACGTCAACAAAACAAAGGAGATGATCGTGGACTTCAGGAAACAGCAGAGGGAGCACCCCCCTATCCACATCGACGGGACAGTAGTGTAGAGGGTAGTAAGTTTAAAGTTACTCGTCGTACACATCACGGACAAACTGAATTGGTCCACCCACACAGACAACGTTGTGAAGAAGGCGCAGCAGCGCCTCTTCAACCTTAGGAGGCTGAAGAAATTTGGCTTGTCACCTAAGACCCTCAAACTTTTACAGATGCACAATCGAGAGCATCCTGTCGGGCTGTATCACCGCCTGGTACAGCAACTGCTCCCCCCACAACCGTAAGGCTCTTCAGAGGGTAGTGAGGTCTGCACAACGCATCACCGGGGGCAAACTACCTGCCCTCCAAGACACCTACACCACCCGATGTCACAGGAAGGCCATAAAGATCATCAAGGACAACAACCACCCGAGCCACTGCCTGTTCACCCCGCTATCATCCAGAAGGCGAGGTCAGTACAGGTGCATCAAATCAGGGACAGAGAGACTGAAAAATAGCTTCTATCTCAAGGCCATCAGACTGTTAAACAGCCACCACTAACATTGAGTGGCTGCTGCCAACATACTGACTCAACTCAAGCCACTTCAATAATGGAAAAATTGATGTAAAAGATGTATCACTAGCCACTTTAAACAATGCCACTTAATATCATGTTTACATACCCTACATTACTCATCTCATATGTATATACTGTACTCTATACCATCTACTGCATCTTGCCATCTTTATGTAATACATGTATCACTAGCCACTTTAAACAATGCCACTTTTATATGTTCACATACCCTACATTACTCATCTCATATGTATATACTGTACTCTATACCATCTACTGCATCTTGCCATCTTTATGTAATACATGTATCACTAGCCACTTTAAACTATGCCACTTTGTTTACATACTCATCTCATATGTATATACTGTACTCTATACCATCTACTGCATCTTGCCTATGCCGTTCTGTCCCATCACTCATTTACTTATTTATTATTAGTACATATTATTCATTCCTTTACACTTGTGTGTATAAGGTAGTTGTTGTGAAATTGTTAGGTTAGATTACTCGTTGGTTATTACTGCATTGTCGGAACTAGAAGCACAAGCATTTCGCTACACTCGCATTAACATCTGCTAACAATGTGTATGTGACAAATAAAATGTATTTTGATTTGAAATGACTTCAACTGTCTAGCATTAAAGCAGGGCGGGATAAAGCCGAACAAGGCTGTGTGACATCAGAGCAGGGCAGGCCAAAAGCCAAACTAGGCTGTGTGACATCAGAGCAGGGCAGGCCCAAAGCCGAACTAGGCTGTGTGATATTAGAACTAGGCTGTGTGATATTAGAACTATGCTGTGTGATATTAGAACTATGCTGTGTGATATTAGAACTATGCTGTGTGATATTAGAACTATGCTGTGTGATATTAGAACTAGGCTGTGTGATATTAGAACTATGCTGTGTGATATTAGAACTAGGCTGTGTGATATTAGAACTAGGCTGTGTGATATTAGAACTATGCTGTGTGATATTAGAACTAGGCTGTATGACATTGGAACTAGGCTGTGTGACAATGGAACTAGGCTGTGTGACATTAAAGCAGGGCAGGCCCAAAGCCGAACTAGGCTGTGTGATATTAGAACTAGGCTGTGTGATATTAGAACTATGCTGTGTGATATTAGAACTAGGCTGTGTGATATTAGAACTATGCTGTGTGATATTAGAACTAGGCTGTATGACATTGGAACTAGGCTGTGTGACAATAGAACTAGGCTGTGTGACAATAGAACTAGGCTGTGTGACATTAAAGCAGGGCAGGCCCAAAGCCGAACCAGGAGAAACAACTCATTAGGCTCCTGCTTTTTGTAGCAGAGAGGAAATGTTATATTTAAAGTTTATTGAACGTGCAGGAAGATACAGAAAGGGGCAAGAGAAATCATAGTGTATCATCCGTTGAATGGTGCATCCAAGATGCATTCAGCTATCTGTTTCTGAGAACATGGACATGAGGACTTTACATACAGCAGAGACAGTTGAAGAGACAGTTGAAGAGACAGTTGAAGAGACAGTTGAAGAGACAGTTGAAGAGACAGTTGAAGAGACAGTTGAAGAGACAGTTGAAGAGACAGTTGAAGAGACAGTTGAAGAGACAGTTGAAGAGACAGTTGAAGAGACAGTTGAAGCAAAATGTTACAATGTCATTTCAAATAACGTCTTGATTTCAGTGTGTCTAACATACATTTTCATATCAAGGAATGCTTTATCTGCTCTCTGGCAGATAAGTGATTTAAAGAAATCATTCTACGGTAATAATTCTACAGTAATAATTTTACAGTAATAATTCTACAGTAACGGAGTCAGTGCTATCTGTTATGGGATGAGATCATAAACAATACAACACTTCATCCATTGTCATTGTCACTAATTAAATGCAAAGGGAGATTAACTGTGGCCGTACAGATCCACAGCGTGTCCCTCACACACACACACAAACACACACACACACACACACACACACACACACGCACACACACACACAATCGACCATCTAACGATCTCCCTCTGATGTTGCCCACGTCCTCCAGATTGATGATACACTGTCAGAGGGGCATATCACAAACCAGTTTGTTTCAAGGTTGTTCCTCTCTGTCTTGTCAAATTAATTTCCTTCCCACTTGGCGTTGACCCTGAGGAAAGACATAAAAACTGATTGGTTCAATATCTCAATGCACTGCACTCTCCGTGGCAACATGACAATAAAAAGACTGCACCCTTTCACTTGTTCATAAAACAAACAGACCGGTTTTATGCTCAAATTTGTACGTTGTAGTGAAAAGTTTCAGCAAAAGTAAAAAAAAAAAAAAAAACTGTAGAAATTCAAATAATGTACAATGTGCTTTACTGCTCTTTTACGGCCCAGAACACCCTGTTTCATCCTCCTCGGTTCAGCTGGGCAGGACGTGAGTTAAAGTGTCTGGCCAGACCAGAACACCAAGCACAGGCTGTGATTCAGTACTCCCGTACACCACGTCATCAGAGTTTTAAACAGTGGGCTACGTCTGACTGCATTTCACTACTCAGAGGGACTATTCGACTGCCATGCAGGCAACTATCCCTCATGTATAGCCAATTGCAAGGTCTCTTCATCTGTTGGGCTGTAGTAAAAGATACTGTCACATTTCAAGACTGAAAAATGTCTAGTATTAACCATATTAATGTAGCTAGTGGATCTGTCAGACAGTCTCAAGGGCTGTTCTTCACTGTTCTTAGAGGTCATTTTAAGTCACCAATGCATCCTAGCTGTTATCCTAAAGTCAGTTAAATTGGAGAATGAAAGAACTGCCAAAAGAGGTCTTCCCTGCATACTGCCAAAGTAGCTATTCTTCCCTGCATACTGCCAAAGTAGCTATTCTTCCCTGCATACTGCCAAAGTAGCTATTCTTCCCTGCATACTGCCAAAGTAGCTATCATTTCCTGCATACTGCCAAAGTAGCTATTATTCCCTGCATACTGCCAAAATAGGTATTACTCCCTGCATACTGCCAAAATAGGTATTATTCCCTGCATACTGCCAAAATAGGTATTATTCCCTGCATACTGCCAAAATAGGTATTCTTCCCTGCATACTGCCAAAATAGGTATTATTCCCTGCATACTGCCAAAATAGGTATTATTCCCTGCATACTGCCAAAATAGGTATTCTTCCCTGCATACTGCCAAAATAGGTATTATTCCCTGCATACTGCCAAAATAGGTATTACTCCCTGCATACTGCCAAAATAGGTATTATTCCCTGCATACTGCCAAAATAGGTATTATTCCCTGCATACTGCCAAAATAGGTATTATTCCCTGCATACTGCCAAAATAGGTATTCTTCCCTGCATACTGCCAAAATAGGTATTCTTCCCTGCATACTGCCAAAATAGGTATTACTCCCTGCATACTGCCAAAATAGGTATTATTCCCTGCATACTGCCAAAATAGGTATTCTTCCCTGCATACTGCCAAAAGAGGTCCTTTCTTAAGATAGTCAAAAACAGATCCTCTCAATATTACCAAGTTGACATCTGTAGGCTCGTATTTTGTATTTCTATTGGATTTATTAAGGGTCCCGATTAGCTACTGCTGGGCTCCAGCAACATTAAGACCGTTATAAACAAGAACAAATATCACATGACATTACATGTCATAACAGTGTGCTCCCTCAGGCCACTACTGCACCACCGCATATCTACAATACAAAATCCAGGTGTACGTGTGTTATCGTGTGTGTGTGTGTGTGTGTGTGTGTGTGTGTCTGTGTGTGTGTGTGTGTGTCTGTGTGTCTGTGTGTCTGTGTGTCTGTGTGTCTGTGTGTCACAATCCCCACGATCTGTGTGTCTCTGTGTAATTACAGAGTACAACTGCCAATCAGTATGCATCTCCTGGGTTACTGTGGGGTCAGACGGACAGTTACGATAGCCTGGTCCCAGATTTGCTTGTGCTGTTTTGGCCAGTTCTGTGTTTGGTGTCACTGTGACCACAAGAGTTGGCAAAGACATCACAAACAGATCTGGGACCAGGCTAGAGCCACGGAGCATGAACAAAGAAAGCATTAAGGGCAGGAAAACATTGTGCATAACAACATTCGTGCATAGGGCTCCATTAGCCTGCATGGTCATCCTTGTGGGTGTTCACAAAAGCCTTATGGATTATTGACCTTATGTACCACAGAGGGACAAACAGAGGACACACAAGGACCTATCATTTACACTTTAACTAAAGAGTAAAACCCTAAACTAACTCCCATAGGCTGTGATTTATTCCAGTCCGTGTTTATGCTGTTGTTGGAGTTGCGTCCCAAATGCCAACTGTTCCCTAATGTAGTGTACTACTTTTGACCAGGGCCGTTTAGGGTGTCGTTTTGATCAAAGGTTAGCATAAAGCCTTACATCTATCATATAAAAAGGGCCTCTGTCCCTAGCAGTGCACTAGTCATCGTTTTAAGACTCAGTGTGACTCTATAGAGGAAATGGAGCTGAGGCGTTTAATGTTTGATGCTCCTAGCAGCATTTCATGTTCAGTCGAGTTCCCCCGTGGCACGCACTCATGCTGAAGGATTTAGTTAATATACTTTACTAATTCACTCATGCTGAAGGATTTAGTTAATATACTTTACTAATTCTCTCATGCTGAAGGATTTAGTTAAAATACTTTACTAATGCACTCATGCTGAAGGATTTAGTTAATATACTTTACTAATTCACTTATGCTGAAGGATTTACATAGTGTCACACCCTGATCTGTTTCACCTGTCTTTGTGATTGTCTCCACCCCCCTCCAGGTGTCGCCCATCTTCCCCATTATCCCTTGTGTATTTATACCTCGGTTCTCTGTTTGTCTCTTGCCAGTTCGTCTTGTTTGTCAAGTCAACCAGCGTTTTTCTGTCAGCGCCTGATTTCCGCCCAGTCTCTCTTTTCTTGTCCTCCTGGTTTTTGACCCTTGCCTGTCCTGACCCTGTACCCGCCCGCCTGACCACTCTGCCTGCCCCTGAGCATGCCTGCCTTCCTGTACCTTTGCCCCTGTTGCTGTAATAAACATTGTTACTTCGACACGGTCTGCATCTGGGTCTTACCTTGATACCTGATAGTACGAACTGACCATGACTGACCCATCAGACCCGGGCCAGCTGTGCAACACCATCTCCACCCAGGGAACCACCATCGGTATGCATAAGGAATTGCTTCGTGGCCTTGTGGAGGGGTTCAAATGTTGGCTGAACTCCAGAACCGGGTGTTGAACAGTTTGGAGCAATTCCACGGGTTATCTGGAGGAAATCCCACAGCTCCTCAGCGATTCAGCTACTAGCAGCGCTGTCTCATCGGTCACTCCACCTTCTCGGGAGCCCTGCTTACCACCTCCGAAATGCTTGAATGGAGAGCCGAGCACCTGTCGGGCGTTCCTAGCTCAGTGTGCCCTCGTCTTCGAGCTTCAGCCCTCCTCCTTCCCCTCGGATCACTCCAAGATTGCCTACCTCATCACGCTGATGTCCGGGGGGCTCTCACCTGGTCTACTGCAGTGTGGGAACAACAGCTGGTCATATGCGTTATTCTGGAGGGGTTCGTAGGAGAAGTGAGGAAGGTTTTTCGATGCCTCGTTCTCCAGGCGAGAGGCCACCGGGAAGCTAATCCAGCTTCGGCAGGACTCCCGCAGTGTAGATGACAATGCTGGGCCAGTTGTCTCCCAGGATAAATAGACCACTTCCACATTCATGGAGGAGACTCTCTCCATGCAGACACCTTTACAGATTTTGTTGTGTATCTTGGTGGCCTTTTGGTTGTTTGCTTTGGCACCTTTCAACACCCTGCATTATCACATTCATGCATGCAAAACACTCACTTACACTACTGATTACTATTACACACTCCTCATGCGGAGGCAAATGGTGGTCACACATCTCCTTCTCATAGAGCTGATCAGGTTGTTGATTGTGGCCTGTGGAATGTTTGTACACGTCGATCCAGAGCATCCCAAACATGCTCAATGGGTGACATGTCTAGTGAGTATGAAGGCCATGGAAAAACTAGGACATTTTCAGCTTCTAAGAATTGTGTACAGATCCTTGAGACATGTGGCCGTGTGTTATCTTGAGGTGATGGCGGTGGACGAATGGTCCGACAATGGGCCTCAGGATCTCGTCATGGTATCTCTGTGTATTCAAATTTCCATCGATAAAATGCAATTGTGTTCGTTGTCCATAGCTTATGCCAGTCCAAACCATATCCCCACCACCACCATGGGACACTCTGTTCACAACGTTGACATCAGCAGACCGCACGCCCACACAACGTCATACACGTACGTGGTTGTGAGGCCGATTGGATGTACTGCCAAATTCTCTAAAACAACGGAGACGGTGTATGGTAAAGAAATTAACATGAAATTCTCTGGCAACAGCTCTGGTGGACATTCCTGGAGTCAGCATGCCAATTGCACGCGCCGTCAAAACGTGAAACATCTGTGGCATTGTGTTATATGTCAAAACCGCACATTTTAGAGCGGCTTTTTTATTGTCCCCAACACAAGGTGCACCTGTGAATTGATCATGCTGTTTAGTCAGCTTCTTGTTATGCCACACCTGTCAGGAGAAATGCTCACTAACAGGGATGTAAACAAATTTGTGCATAAAATTTAAGAGAAATAAAGCATTTTGTGCATATGTAAATAAATTATTATTATTTCAGCTCATGAATAATGGGACCAACACTTTACATGTTGTGTTTACAGTTTTTGTTCGGTGTATAATTCTGTAACTTTGGCATGTATTTGTATGTTTTATGTGGACCCCAGGAAGAGCAGCTGCAGCATGTGCAGTAGCTACTGGGATCATAATAAACTGAACTAGTCTACCCACACAGCACTGTATCTGCCAGCGGTTGGCTAGAGCGCAGGCACCAAGACCAGAGTTGCCACATTTGCTATTTAATGCAACCGCTTTTGTGACGGAACTATCGATAGAGGTGAAAATGCCATGGAAACACATTGAACATTCCATTTTTATTCGGTACATGAAAACTTAAGCAAAAAAAAAATACATTTTGTGTGCACTCTGTTGTCACTCACTGACTTTTATCTGCAACAAGTCCAGCTGGTGGAAACATATCGCTGGTGGAAACATATCGCTGGTGGAAACATATCGCTGGTGGAAACATATCGCTGGTGGAAACATATCGCTGGCGGAAACATATCGCTGGCGGAAACATATCGCTGGTGGAAACATATCGCTGGCGGAAACATATCGCTGGTGGAAACATATCGCTGGTGGAAACATATCGCTGGTGGAAACATATCGCTGGTGGAAACATATCGCTGGTGGAAACATATCGCTGGTGGAAACATATCGCTGGTGGAAACATATCGCTGGTGGAAACATATCGCTGGCGGAAACATATCGCTGGTGGAAACATATCGCTGGTGGAAACATATCGCTGGGGGAAACATATCGCTGGTGGAAACATATCGCTGGTGGAAACATATCGCTGGTGGAAACATATCGCTGGTGGAAACACATCGCTGGTGGAAACATATCGCTGGTGGAAACATATCGCTGGTGGAAACATATCGCTGGTGGAAACATATCGCTGGTGGAAACATATCGCTGGTGGAAACATATCACATCTTTTCTTTCTACGGATTCTCGAATATTCATGTTCAAATCTGTCGCCAATTGAATGGAAACCTTGCTATAAATATCTGTCTATAAGTGATTGGTGCCAACTTTTGCCAACTTATTCTTTCTTTCTCAGATAATCATTTTGAGGTGTATACTGTATAGTAATCTGAGGCTCACACACTGCAGGCAGGCAGCTGGGAATCTCAATTTTCAAACTGTAATGGCATTTATACACTAGATTACAGCCCTTCTGTATAACTGACTCTGTGAGGACTTGTTGCCTCAGATATAGGCTGTGTGCGAAATGGCATCCTATTTCTTATAGTGCACTACTTTTGACCAGGGCCCGCATAGGGAATAGGGGGCCATTTCAGACACGGCAGCCTGTACAGACAGCACTGCTGCCACGTCTACTGGGAACCGTGAGACTCCGTTTAACTCCGCCCCCTTTCTCTCTCTCCATCGCATGCATTGGGCTTGGGGTTTAAGAATGTTCCCGGCCAGAATGGAAAATGCCACGTTGCATTGCAGCTATTTTTTCTCCCCTTGTCTGATCCAGATGTTGTTCTAGCTTCACACTGGTCTGACTGGAAACAGACGTTAGTAATCCACCACAGAGACGCACAATCCGATATATATATATATATATATGTATCTGTAAAACCTCACAAAAAAAATGTGGATTTGAGTTTGATTATTTCTGTCTGATGGTTCCACGTTTCACCAGCCCTGACTTCCCCCAATGATAAAGAAATGGTTGCAGGGGCCCATAGGATTACTCATCTCTACAGCTCTCAATTTGTTCCTTTGAGATTTTTGAGAAATTATGTTATTTTCTAAAACATAAAAAAAAAAAAAAATCTTTAAACTATGTTTTTAACCTTATAGAAACAGTAATATGAATCAATATCTTATCTAACCTGACATTGGAATTGAGAGTGAAACATATCTTTGACAATGGCTGTGTTGTGAGTTTCAGCAGCCTCGTTATATTGTTTGGCCTGTGGAGTCACTGTCAAATGTCATCTAGTAGATGTGTGTATCATGCTGAGGAAGGAAACCCCTAGGGCCTAATTAGTTAGGGGTGAACCAAGATGACATGACCCTGGTCAGTTACGTCATAGCAATTACAGTCAGTAGAAGTCTCCGGTTTCGCAGCTGTTCCAGACAACATAGAAGCTGAAACAAGGAGTGATTTCATGGTTTCAAATGTTTTCACTGCCAAGTAAAATGTAGTAAAATATCTGCCATAAGGAATAGCTTAATCTCAAGAGAGGTTCTGCAAGCTAATGTTCCTACAACAATTCATGATTAAACATGTAGGCCCTGTCCTTGTATACATTAAAACATTATATAACAGTGCAAATGCTATAAAACGACAGCTGCCGTATATGACTGTCTTTAATTAAGGCTATACGTCTTCTATTGCTATGCTAAAATGTCACAAAATTGGAGTCACTTCTGAAATGCATGTGGATGATCCGCCCAAAAAAACAACAACTACAAAGCAAAATAGGCCCCTGTAGAATCCATAAACCTTGGGAGTTCCTGCTGTCTAGAAGGGAGCATAGAGTTAAATTTAGGAGCGTCTGTCAGACGTCCCACCCTCTGAGGAAGGGACGGGGTTAGGGGGTCTGCCTGAGCCTGCCCACAGCAAATGTCTTCTGTGTGAACTTGTGTAGCTGTTAGATAGTCTTAGTCCTCTCTGACAGCTGACTTCTCCTTTGGCTTTTCTGCTTGTTGGTGTTCTGAAGGTAAGACTGAGCATCCTCCTCAATGACTTGCTGTGACTTAGTCAGTAAGGACTTCTCAACTAATGTTGCATTGGAAACGTGGTGCTCTGTTTTGAGTTGCTGTGATACTTGAACTATGTGATAGTATGTCAGAGTGTTAACCTGAACGACAGTGATTGGAGGCTTTCCTGTGGTTATATTCAAGTTGTGCAGGAAATTAATTGGTTTTTTGCTTGACCACACCTTGAAAGTTACAATATATCATGGTGCAAAATTGAACCATTTTTTTTGTGCAAACTTTGAAATGAGTAAATATTTCTTCTGAAACTATATTGTCAATAGAATATTTAGTTCAACAGAATATAGAAAAGTTATAATCAAATGATTTACCCAGACCTTTTCATTCATGGAAAAGCTGTGAAAAGTATACAGACGGCAGAGGAACTAGTTCTGACATTCGCTATTGGAACAGCACAATTTTACACAAGTATTGTTGCCACATAGTTACTTGGAGGGGTGGTGGAGGGGGATGGGGCTCGACAAAGCCTGAGAGAGGTGGGGGGGGGGGGACAAACACCACTGTAAATACAACCCATATTTATGTTCATTTACTTTTCCTTTTGTACTTTAACTAGTTGCACATTGTTATAACATTGTATGTAGACATAATGTGACATTCAAAATGTATCTACTCCTTTAAACTTTCGTGAGTGTCCTCTTCATTTTTGATTGTTTTATTTCCCTTTTGTTAATTATCTATTTCACTTTCTTTGGCAATGTAAACATATGTTTCCCATGGCAATTAATCCTTTCGAATTTAGTTGAGACACAGAGAGAGAAGGGGAGAGAGAGAAGGGGAGAGAGAGAGAGAGAGAGAGAGAGATCTCAGTAAGACAAAAGTAATGGTGTTCCAAAAAAATGTCCAGTTCCCAGGACCACAAATACAAATTCCATCTAGACACCGTTGCCCTACAGCACACAAACAACTACACATACCTCGGCCTAAACATCAGCACCACAGGTAACTTCCACAAAGCTGTGAATGATCTGAGAGACAAGGCTAGAAGGGTATTCCATGCCATCAAATGGAACATAACATTCAGCATACCTATTAGGATCTGGCTAAAAATACTTGACTCAGTTATAGAACCCATTGCCCTTTATGGTTGTGAGGTCTGGGTTCCGCTCACCAACAAAAATTTCACTAAAGGGGAGAAACACCAAATTGAGACTCTGCATGCAGAATTCTGCAAAAATATTCTCAGTGCACAACATAAAACATCAAATAATGCAGAGCAGAATTAGGCCGATACCCGCTAATTATTCAATTCTACAATTCTACAACCACCTAAGAGGAAGCGATTCCCAAACCTTCCATAACAAAGACATCACCTACAGAGAGATTAACCTAGAGAAGAGCCCCCTAAGAAAGCTCGTCCTGGGTCTCTGTTCACAAACACAAACAGACCCCATAGAGCCCCAGGACAGCAACAATTAGACCCAACCAAATCATGAGAAAACAAAAAGATAATTACTTGACACATTGGAAAGAATTAACAAAAAAACAGAGCAAACTAGAATGCTATTTGTCCCTAAACAGAGAGTACACAGTGGCAGAATACTTGACCACGGTGACTGACCCAAACTTAAGGAAAACTTTTACTATGTACAGAAATAGTAAGCATAGCCTTGCTATTGAGAAAGGCCGCCATAGGCAGACCTGGCTCTCAAGAGAAGACAGGCTATGTTAAACCCAATTTTGATAAACTCCCATATCTACTGGGTGACATACCACAGTGTACCATCACAGCAGCACAATGTGTGACCTGTTGCCACAAGAAAAGGGCAACCAGTGAAGAACAAAATTCTGTACAACCCATATTTATGTTAATCTATTTTCCATTTTATACTTGAACTATTTGCACATCACTACAACACTGTATATAGACATAATATGACATTTGAAATGTCTTTGTTCTCTTGGAACTTCTGTGAGTGTAATGTTTACTGTTTATTTCACTTTTGTTTATTATCTACTTCACTTGCTTTGGCAATGTTAACACATGTTTCCCATGCCAATAAAGCCCTTGAATTGAGAAAGAGAGAGAGAGAGAGAGAGAGAGAGAGAGAGAGAGAGAGAGAGAGAGAGAGAGAGAGAGAGAGAGAGAGAGAGAGAGAGAGAGAGAGAGAGAGAGAGAGAGAGAGAGAGAGAGAGAGAGAGAGAGAGAGAGAGAGAGAGAGAGAGAGAGAGAGAGAGAGAGAGAGAGAGAGGAGCAATCTCAACACAGATCCCTCCCTCCCTCCCTCCACTCCCAACTACTTCCATCAACAGGAATGCGTGTTACCATGACAATCCCCACCAGCTGTTTAGGCTCTTTGTGAGATCCTGCAGATGTGTGTTCTGATAGCCTCTGAGTTTGACAAACTCACACAGAAAGGCTGACATAACACACTCTCTGTCCATTGTTCTGCCTGAGAATTACTGCAACTTTGAACACAAATACATATCTTTAAAACAAAGAAAAGTGAAAAACATTTATTCTCAATTGCCTTTTTGTTTTGTACAAGAATATAACTCTATTAGGTTATTAGTCAATGTTAAAAAAAAATTCCATCATGTATTGAAGTTGTCAGCTTTTCAGGAAAAGCACATTTCACCCGTTGAGAAATCAAAGCTGGCCTTATAGGATCTATTTGTCTTTTTTTCAGTTTAGCAGTGAACTGAGTGAAGTATTCAGGTTTGAGTTAACGACTAAAGAACGACAAACTGTTCATGGAATGTTTTTTTTCTTCACATATCCTCTTGCCTATTGATGAATACAAAATACTTTTTTTTTTAAACTGTCTTTCACTTAGTGTGAGAGGAGGTCGCATTTCTGAAAATAAAATGTGTTGTTTGGTTCGATGTGCTGAAGGGTAGCTATTGTTGTGCAGAGTACAAAGTTTAAACTAGGTCAAGAAAGAGAGAAAGGACTGTGGATATTTTGGATTGGCTGCATGGCAACCCTAAGAAAGCTCTAATCCTGGACAGGAAGGAAGTTTATTGTGCTCATGCCATCTCTTCACCAACAGTCTGACGAGGAAATGGAAAACATGTTAACTCTTGAGTCAGCATTAAAAAAAACAAACAGCGGAATTAACCATAGCGTGTTAGCTAGACTAGGAACGCCAGATCTCACTCCTTCACTTCTTCAACCACTAAGCAAATGTACAAAATCACAAGGGGATGGAAACAAGGGGATGGGTGTGTGAGAGAGGAGGAGAGGTAGACGGAAGCCGGAGCGTATTGCCTAGCGACACTCCTCTGGCTCCGTGCCAGTACAGCTAGCGAGATGAGGGTCTGAAGGCCTGTATACAGTGTTGCAGACTGACTAGCCCACTGTAGATGACAAGAGCGTTTTGTGTTACATAGTAAATTACTAACATACTGTTTACCACACCAGGTCAGACTTTAGTGTGAAATATATTGGATGCACATATTTAAAAAATAAATAAAAAACATTTAGAGCAAACTTTACGAACTCAAACACCTGATTGGCACAGATTTTGTGCCAATCAGAGCTTGTGGTAAATTGTTAAATTATTTAACTGGAGAATTAGGAAACTGTTGGTAGTTTTTTATGTGAGACAGGTGTGTGTTTAGGGCCAGTAGACCAACTGAGAGGAGTTAAGTCCAGAGAGAATGACAGCGAAAGGGGTTTAACACACATTTAAATTATAGGACTCAGGAATTCCATTCAGATTTTATATCTTAGTCACATGTTTCAACCCACTGCTTTAAGGTTGACCCTGTGAGAAAAGAGAGAAAGAAAGAGAGATGTGATGGTGGGATAGGGATGATTTAAACGGGTCGGGTAACTAAGTCTTAACTTGGGTTACATAGACTCCATATATCAGTCCTTGACTTTTCTCCCTCTCTCTGTTGTGTAGCTTATAGGTCCCATGCGTTAGGAATAGACCATGGGTGTCAAAAGAAAATCTTTTCAAAACCTCTTTTGTTTGCCCCTCCTGAGATTAGCCCCTCCTGAGATTTTCCCCTCCTGAGGTTGGCCCCTCCTGAGATTTGCCCCTCCTGAGGTTGGCCCCTCCTGAGATTGGCCCCTCCTGAGATTGGCCCCTCCTGAGATTGGCCCCTCCTGAGATTGGCCCCTCCTGAGATTGGCCCCTCCTGAGATTAGCCCCTCCTGAGATTAGCCCCTCCTGAGATTATCCCCTCCTGAGGTTGGCCCCTCCTGAGATTTGCCCCTCCTGAGATTTTCCCCTCCTGAGGTTGGCCCCTCCTGAGGTTGGCCCCTCCTGAGGTTGGCCCCTCCTGAGATTTTCCCCTCCTGAGATTTTCCCCTCCTGAGATTTGCCCCTCCTGAGATTTGCCCCTCCTGAGATTTGCCCCTCCTGAGATTTGCCCCTCCTGGGATTTGCTCCTCCTGAGATTTGCCCCTCCTGAGATTAACCCCTCCTGAGATTTGCCCCTCCTGAGATTTGCTCCTCCTGAGATTTTTTTCCCCTCAGATGAAGTACTTTGATTTGTTGTCAAAGGTGTCATTTCAAGCATGGTAGAAGATGGTTTACATGTACCTAGCATGGTAGAAGATGGTTTACATGTACCTAGCATGGTAGAAGATGGTTTACATGTACTTAGCATGGTAGAAGATGGTTTACATGTACCTAGCATGGTAGAAGATGGTTTACATGTACCTAGCATGGTAGAAGATGGTTTACATGTACCTAGCATGGTAGAAGATGGTTTACATGTACCTAGCATGGTAGAAGATGGTTTACATGTACCTAGCATGGTAGAAGATGGTTTACATGCACCTAGCATGGTAGAAGATGGTTTACATGCACCTAGCATGGTAGAAGATGGTTTACATGTACCTAGCATGGTAGAATATGGTTTACATGTACCTAGCATGGTAGAAGATGGTTTACATGTACCTAGCATGGTAGAAGATGGTTTACATGTACCTAGCATGGTAGAAGATGGTTTACATGTACCTAGCATGGTAGAAGATGGTTTACATGTACCTAGCATGGTAGAAGATGGTTTACATGTACCTAGCATGGTAGAAGATGGTTTACATGTATCTAGCTTGCTATTCAAAGAACAACAACATAACGATAGGGATATACATTATGAAAATACCCAAAGGTTCTGGAATTGGTTCTCAACATTTGACATATTGTGAGGATTGCAGTAAAGGTTCTTAAATGCAATGGACAGGTGTGTCTTGTGAAAGGCTCCATACCATCTGTTACCTGTTCGCATCATGTGTCTCATTGGGCCTAGCTGTCCAGAGAAATACCACTCATTCAGAAAATATTTTGTTAGCATAATTCTCAAGACTAACGCCGTACGACTAGATTTAATTTAATATATTTCTTAGAATTGTTTTATATTTTATTTCTCTAAGTAAGTGCATGAGTTCTAAAGTGCGTTGAGTCTTTGAGAGGGACTTTTCCAGTGTTTTTCAAAATGTACATTTACTGCCGGTAAATGTTTGTCCATTTACCATGCTGAGGTCCTCCTCTGACCGACATACACAGAGACTGAGGCACTAGTCCCCCTTTAGCCACCAGGCTTCTTTTCCAAACCATTTAACCACCGGTTATATCACCCTGAAGAAGAAGAAAGAATTCCCTAATCCTGCAGCCTTCAAAGACTCTTTGAAAACCGTTAAGATCTGCTGTTTCCCTCCCAGTTTAGTTTACGCCCCAACCCAACAAACCTCTAAATGAAATACCTGCTGAAAAGGGGCCTATTTCCACAGCCGTTTCCTCTTCCTCTACCCTGTTTGACTATGAGCACCGCTTTCCAAATAAAATCATTTGTTTTGCTGTTACGTCAGTCATCCTCCCACTGAACTGAAAACAAGACTAAGTATAAATATGTTAAAATATCATTAGATAGGAAGTTTGGCAACACAGTACAACCTCCAAGCTAAATATAGACATTTCTTGAAGCTGGTAGCAGTGTTTTTGTTTTCACATCGCTAGCTTCCTCTCAGATACGACCTAGCTATATGTTTGTTAGAGGTGGAGGTCCAAGTTCTAAGTGAGAAAAAAACAAACATATTTTTTTCATTTTTCAAAGTAGAGAGAACCTTCCTTGTTCACAGTATTTGAAGACGTCATCCTTTGTAACTTCTGCCAGAGTCACTGTATTTTTCCACATCCAGAGTTCCCGACCAAACAAAGGTCACTCATATAATTGCCAGAAGTATGCGGACACCTGCTTGTCGAACATCTCATTCCAATATCATGGGCACTAATATGGACTTGGTCCCCCCCTTTTGCTGCTATAACAGCCTCCACTCTTTTGGTCAGCTTTCCACTAGATGTTGGAACATTGCTGCTATAACAGCCTCCACTCTTCTGGGAAGGCTTTCCACTACATGTTGGAACATTGCTGACGGGACTTGCTTCCGTTCAGTCACAAGACCATTAGTGAGGATGGGCACTGATGTTGGGCGATTAGGGCTGGCTTGCAGTCAAAGTTCCAATTAATCTCAAAGGTGTTTTATGGGGTTGAGGTCAGGGCTCTGTACAGGCCAGTCATGTTCTTCCACATTTCTGTATGGACTTTGCTTTGTGCACTGCGACATTGTGGTGCTGAATGTCATTGTATGCTGTAGCGTTAAGATTTCTCTTCACTGGCTCTATGGGGCCTAGCCCGAACAATGAAAAACAGCCCCAGCCCATTATTCCTCCTCCACCAAACTTTACAGTTGGCGCTATGAAATGGGGCAGGTAGCGTTCTCCTGGCATCCACCACACCCAGATTCGTCCGTCAGACTGCCAAATGGTGAAGCTTGATTTATCACTCCAAAGAACACGTTTCCACTGCTCCAGAGTCCAAATGCGGCTAGCATTACATCACTCCAGCCGACGCTTGGCTTGTGTGCAGCTGCTCGGCCATGGAAACCCATTCCATGAAGCTCCCGACAAACAGTTATTGTGCTGACGTTGCTTCCAGAGGCAGTTTGGAACTCGGTAGTGAGTTTTGTAACCAAGGACAGACCATTTTTACTCGCTACTCGCTTCAGCACTCGGCAGTCGTGTCAGACTAGACAGGAAGGGAAGCATATAGAACAGATGTAATGGGACTAAACAGGAAGGGAAGCATATAGAACAGATGTAATGGGACTAAACAGGAAAGGAAGCATATAGAACAGGTGTAATGGGACTAAACAGGAAGAGAAGCATATAGAACAGATGTAATGGGACTAAACAGGAAGGGAAGCATATAGAACAGATGTAATGGGACTACACAGGAAGGGAAGCATATAGAACAGGTGTAATGGGACTAAACAGGAAGGGGAGCAAATAGAACAGATGTAATGGGACTAAACAGGAAGGGAAGCATATAGAACAGGTATAAGGGACTAGACAGGAAGGGAAGCATATAGAACAGGTGTAATGGGACTAGACAGGAAGGGAAGCATATAGAACAGACGTAATGGGACTAAACAGGAAGGGAAGCATATAGAACAGGTATAAGGGACTAGACAGGAAGGGAAGCATATAGAACAGGTGTAATGGGACTAGACAGGAAGGGAAGCATATAGAACAGGTGTAATGGGACTAGACAGGAAGGGAAGCATATAGAACAGATGTAATGGGACTAGACAGGAAGGGAAGCATATAGAACAGGTGTAATGGGACTAAACAGGAAGGGAAGCATATAGAACAGGTGTAATGGGACTAGACAGGAAGGGAAGCATATAGAACAGATGTAATGGGACTAAACAGGAAGGGAAGCATATAGAACAGGTATAAGGGACTAGACAGGAAGGGAAGCATATAGAACAGGTGTAATGGGACTAGACAGGAAGGGAATCATATAGAACAGGTGTAATGGGACTAGACAGGAAGGGAAGCATATAGAACAGGTGTAATGGGACTAGACAGGAAGGGAAGCATATAGAACAGATGTAATGGGACTAGACAGGAAGGGAAGCATATAGAACAGGTGTAATGGGACTAAACAGGAAGGGAAGCATATAGAACAGGTGTAATGGGACTAGACAGGAAGGGAAGCATATAGAACAGATGTAATGGGACTAAACAGGAAGGGAAGCATATAGAACAGGTATAAGGGACTAGACAGGAAGGGAAGCATATAGAACAGGTGTAATGGGACTAGACAGGAAGGGAATCATATAGAACAGGTGTAATGGGACTAGACAGGAAGGGAAGCATATAGAACAGATGTAATGGGACTAGACAGGAAGGGAAGCATATAGAACAGATGTAATGGGACTAGACAGGAAGGGAAGCATATAGAACAGGTGTAATGGGACTAAACAGGAAGGGAAGCATATAGAACAGGTGTAATGGGACTAGACAGGAAGGGAAGCATATAGAACAGATGTAATGGGACTAGACAGGAAGGGAAGCATATAGAACAGATGTAATGGGACTAGACAGGAAGGGAAGCATATAGAACAGATGTAATGGGACTAAACAGGAAGGGAAGCATATAGAACAGGTGTAATGGGACTAAACAGGAAGGGAAGCATATAGAACAGGTGTAATGGGACTAGACAGGAAGGGAAGCATATAGAACAGGTGTAATGGGACTAAACAGGAAGGGAAGCATATAGAACAGGTGTAATGGGACTAGACAGGAAGGGAAGCATATAGAACAGATGTAATGGGACTAAACAGGAAGGGAAGCATATAGAACAGATGTAATGGGACTAAACAGGAAGGGAAGCATATAGAACAGATGTAATGGGACTAAACAGGAAGGGAAGCATATAGAACAAGTGTAATGGGACTAGACAGGAAGGGAAGCATATAGAACAGGTGTAATGGGACTAGACAGGAAGGGAAGCATATAGAACAGGTGTAATGGGACTAGACAGGAAGGGAAGCATATAGAACAGATGTAATGGGACTAGACAGGAAGGGAAGCATATAGAACAGGTGTAATGGGACTAAACAGGAAGGGAAGCATATAGAACAGATGTAATGGGACTAAACAGGAAGGGAAGCATATAGAACAGGTGTGATGGGACTACACAGGAAGGGAAGCATATAGAACAGATGTAATGGGACTAGACAGGAAGGGAAGCATATAGAACAGATGTAATGGGACTAAACAGGAAGGGAAGCATATAGAACAGAAAAAATGTCCTGCTGCTCTTTAATACCATAGACAAATAAGCCAGCGTGGAGAGGGAACATCCCACTCGGCAAAAACTGGTTGAATCAACGTTGTTTCAACGTAATTTGTCAGCATAATGTGCCATGGAATCTACGTGGAGAATACATTGATCTATCTACAGCACATTCTACTGGAGAGTTGATCTATTTACAGCACCTCCTACTGGAGAGTTGATCTCTCTACAGCACCTCCTACTGGAGAGTTGATCCATCTACAGCACCTCCTACTGGAGAGTTGATCTATCTACAGCACCTCCTACTGGAGAGTTGATCTATCTACAGCACCTCCTACTGGAGAGTTGATCTATTTACAGCACCTCCTACTGGAGAGTTGATCTCTCTACAGCACCTCCTACTGGAGAGTTGATCCATCTACAGCACCTTCTACTGGAGAGTTGATCTATCTACAGCACCGCCTACTGGAGAGTTGATCCATCTACAGCACCTCCTACTGGAGAGTTGATCTCTCTACAGCACCTCCTACTGGAGAGTTGATCTATCTACAGCACCTCCTACTGGAGAGTTGATCCATCTACAGCACATTCTACTAGAGAGTTGATCCATCTACAGCACCTCCTACTGGAGAGTTGATCCATCTACAGCACATTCTACTAGAGAGTTGATCTCTCTACAGCACCTCCTACTGGAGAGTTGATCTATCTACAGCACCTCCTACTGGAGAGTTGATCCATCTACAGCACAATCTACATCACATTCTACTAGAGAGTTGATCTCTCTACAGCACCTCCTACTGGAGAGTTGATCCATCTACAGCACATTCTACTAGAGAGTTGATCTCTCTACAGCACCTCCTACTGGAGAGTTGATCCATCTACAGCACCTCCTACTGGAGAGTTGATCCATCTACAGCACCTCCTACTGGAGAGTTGATCTATATATTGCTACCCTTTGGTCTTCCATCCAGGTTTTTAACCCAGCCCAGCTTAGCTAGAATAGTTGTCAATGACTACTACCAATGTGCTACGATCAGAGAGCTCTAAGTAACTAAATAGATTCACCGTCACTAACATTTCACATTCTTAAAATAAAGTGGTGATCCTAACTGACCTATAGACAGGTTATTGTGAAATTGTGAAAAACTGAGTTGAAATGTATTTGGCTAAGGTGTATATAATGTTCTGACTTCAACTGTAGATGCCAACTAAACCAAAAATCCTACATTGTTTTTCCATTGCATTAGAATGGTAGAAAGCATAGGGATTACACATTGGGAATTCAACTAACTTCTGACTGTCTTTTTGAGAATGTGAAAATAGGTTGGAATCTCATTGATCAATATCAATATTTTGGAGTGGGTGAGTAAAGGTTGAAAAGTCACATTTCCAAAAATGTGAAATGCCTGTCCTTAAAAGAAGGTGGATTGTGATCCAAGTCTACACTAAAAAATCTCAAGTAGACCTCATATGTAATACTGTAGACTACTAGCACTAGACTACATTCAACATTACTTTTCTAAGTATCTATTTACTAGTTGGAAATACAATGTCGAACAGGAGACTGAATTCAGCTCCGGTGAGTGAATTTAAGACAGTCATTTGAGCTATCCACAAAGAATGTGAACATATCTATCCCCCTATAATCAGACAGGACAGTGGACGGTTTGTCTGGAACCAAACCGCTACCCATGAGCCTTTTGTGATTCTTGGAGTAACATCTTGTTTTTGTCCCTGCATGACTTGTTTGACCACGCCTGAGTAAATGTCTGGACTGTACACTTTGTACACCATGTATAAGAATACAGTGCATAGCGCTGCTCTAGACAGGCGGTAAACTGGAACGGAGGTATGACCTCAACTGCACCTCGTTATCAACCCGACATCAGTTGAGTTGAATGTGTGTAATGTGCACTAAAATGTTCCTCTTTGTGTCTCTCTCTAGACTGAACGATGAGGGTGTGGATTGTCTTCCTCCTGTGCCTAGCTGGTCAGGCATTCACCGCTTCCATTGTAAGTGTCCCTTTGATGTGTGTGTGTGTGTGTGTGTGTGTGTGTGTGTGTGTGTGTGTGTGTGTGTGTGTGTGTGTGTGTGTGTGTGTGTGTGTGTGGCAAACAATGATAACACCATCGTCTTAACCATTTCAGACTGAGGAGGAGCCCATCATTGATGACGTCGGTGAGGAGGTAAGGTCATTAACTTGTTTACAGATTTCTATGGACAGGTGTGCTTAGGAGGGGAAACAACATCACACAATGTGAACATACCCACTGGGCACACACTGGTTGAATCAACGTTGTTTCCACATCATTTCAATTAAATTACGTTGAACCAACATGGAATGGACGTGAAATTGACGTCTGTGCCCAGTGAGTAGACACTTTCACAGGTTGGAGCAAATTAGCAATAGTGTCGTGTATTAATTCAAACACAGAGAGATGAAAAATATTTAGCAATATACGAATCAAAACACAGAGATGAAAAACATTTAGCAATATACAAATCAAAACACAGAGATGAAAAACATTTAGCAATATACGAATCAAAACACAGAGAGATGAAAAACATTTAGCAATATACAAATCAAAACACAGAGAGATTAAAAACATTTAGCGATATACGAATCAAAACACAGAGATGGAAAACATTTAGCGATATACGAATCAAAACAGAGAGATGAAAAACATTTAGCGATATACGAATCAAAACAGAGATTAAAAACATTTAGCAATATACGAATCAAAACACAGAGATGAAAAACATTTAGCAATATACAAATCAAAACACAGAGAGATGGAAAACATTTAGCGATATACGAATCAAAACAGAGAGATGGAAAACATTTAGCGATATACGAATCAAAACAGAGAGATGAAAAACATTTAGCGATATACGAATCAAAACAGAGATTAAAAACATTTAGCGATATACGAATCAAAACAGAGAGATGGAAAACATTTAGCGATATACGAATCAAAACACAGAGAGATGAAAAACATTTAGCAATATACGAATCAAAACACAGAGAGATGAAAAACATTTAGCAATATACGAATCAAAACACAGAGAGATGAAAAACATTTAGCGATATACGAATCAAAACAGAGAGATGGAAAACATTTAGCAATATACGAATCAAAACACAGAGATGAAAAACATTTAGCAATATACGAATCAAAACAGAGAGATGGAAAACATTTAGCGATATACGAATCAAAACAGAGATGAAAAACATTTAGCGATATACGAATCAAAACACAGAGATGAAAAACATTTAGCAATATACGAATCAAAACAGAGAGATGGAAAACATTTAGCAATATACGAATCAAAACAGAGATGAAAAACATTTAGCGATATACGAATCAAAACAGAGAGATGGAAAACATTTAGCGATATACGAATCAAAACAGAGATGAAAAACATTTAGCAATATAGGAATCAAAACACAGAGATGGAAAACATTTAGCAATATACGAATCAAAACAGAGATGAAAAACATTTAGCGATATACGAATCAAAACACAGAGATGGAAAACATTTAGCAATATACGAATCAAAACAGAGATGAAAAACATTTAGCGATATACGAATCAAAACACAGAGATGGAAAACATTTAGCAATATACGAATCAAAACAGAGATGAAAAACATTTAGCGATATACGAATCAAAACACAGAGAGATTAAAAACATTTAGCAATATACGAATCAAAACACAGAGATGAAAAACATTTAGCAATATACGAATCAAAACACAGAGATGAAAAACATTTAGCAATATACGAATCAAAACACAGAGATGAAAAACATTTAGCAATATACAAATCAAAACACAGAGAGATGAAAAACATTTAGCAATATACAAATCAAAACACAGAGAGATGAAAAACATTTAGCGATATACGAATCAAAACACAGAGAGATTAAAAACATTTAGCGATATACGAATCAAAACACAGAGAGATGGAAAACATTGACAGTAGATGTATTCTTTACTCTCTATGTATCACTTTTGACAAGTTAACAAACGAAAACAACAGTACGATTTTAATAATTTAATTTAATCTCAAACGTTTTTGCGACAGAGGATTTTTCCCTTGAATGTTGACTATTTTTCTATAATGTAGCTTGAGACAGAGTGAGCAGAATCCCACAGGTTATAAATACAACGGACAGGAAACCATGACGTTTTAATGGCTTCACCACATGTGGCTCAGGCTCTATCCACCCCATCCAGCTGTAGGCTGCTACACCTCTGTCTAGACCTGTCTGAAGTACAGACTTCATTCTGCCGTGCCGCTTGATATCTAAAGACATTTAGCTACAGCTTCCTTTTCTGGTACTAAAATTGTGCAACCAATTTATGAGCATTGCCCATAGCTTATATAAAATAGTGTCATCTTTGATATGGTATATATTAACTTGAAATGTGTTGATTCCAACTCTACTGTCTCTCTATTGTTCAAACATTCTGGAACATTAGAAATAGAACATATGGAAGTGTTGTTTTGTGTTCTCTTGCCCTTGTCTCAGGCACAGCCAGAGGTGGGGGTCAACCCGGTGCAGGTAGAGACTGGAGACTTCGACGAGGCCATCGATGTCGAGGAGGAGGAGGAGGAGGTCACCGCTGAGAGTGAGCAATAGTCATTGTAATCACTAATCACTACTGTCGCTCGACAGACGTTGTGAGGAAACAATACCTAATCCCCAATGCCTTCTGTGAAGGGAAACTTATATAAAAGTCCTAGTTTACCACATATTACAATGATAATTGGGAACATTCACCACGCTAACAGTCTGCATGGCTACAGTAATGTATAGCTATTATTGTAACGTTAAACACACAATAGCCACTACAGGGTTCCCCAATTGGTGGCCCGGAGGCCAAATTTGGCCCAAGGGTGGTTTTATTTGGCCCCCAAAGTCATCTGAGTGAAAAAAAATATGAAAAAAATATGTTTTTATTTGTTGGACATAAAAGACAAATCAGCAAATCAGCTCCAATTGATTTTAACTTTGGAAATCTGCTCCAAGGTATTCCCACGCATATTAGAGATATGTGATCTCATTCAAATGTAAGCAAGGTTTAAAATTATTATGTTTTAGTCAAATATTATATATATTTGGGCTTCTTGTGGTCAATTTTCAATCTACAATTTTTTTTTGTATTTATATATCAGGCCCCAGTGATCATCCACTCAAGAAAAACTCTGAATCTAGTTGATGATCTTTGGGCTAGTATATATTCTAGGCTGCTTAGGTTTAGTAGAGGTGTGAAAACATCAATCAAATGAAGCTGTATGTCGGTGCTCCTTTGCAGCAGCTGTGAGATGTTGGCTAGATGGTAGAGAGAGAGCGAGAGGTGGGCGACACGTTGAGATGTTGGCTAGATGGTAGAGAGAGAGCGAGAGGTGGGCGACACGTTGAGATGTTGGCAAGATGGTAGAGAGAGCGAGAGGTGGGCGACACGTTGAGATGTTGGCTAGATGGTAGAGAGAGCGAGAGGGGGGCGACACGTTGAGATGTTGGCTAGATGGTGGAGAGAGTGAGAGGGGGGCGACACGTTGAGATGTTGGCTAGATGGTAGAGAGAGAGCGAGAGGGGGGACGACACGTTGGTAATGACAGAGTTCTTCTGTCTCAAAAAGAGAGACCTATCATCATGTGTTCCACCCAATGGTTCCAGTAAGCTTCTTGGAAACGTAAAATAAACTCTTCTCCTAATTGACAGGGGCGCCGCCACACTCCTCTGCTAAATACTGCCAGGAATATCTGTCTGTTGAATAACTTAGCATTAAATTCAAGGGCGAAAAGAACACTTTCATATGTTCCATTTTTTAATGTTCCAGAATGTTTGAACAATTTTCTCCGATTCCTTCGTAGGCCCCTGCTTGAACCACCACTGCAAGAAGGGAAAGGTGTGTGAGGTGGATGAGGAGAACACCCCCATGTGTGTCTGCCAGGACCCAACTACCTGCCCTGGCGCCGTTGGAGAGTTTGAGCATGTGAGTTATCATTATATGAATTATATTCTAATCTGTTCAGACCAACATCAAGCAGGCCTATATGTTTCATATTTAACTATGTTCCTAATAGAACCTTGACCTGTACAATAATGCTACTACTTATTTACATCATTGGCTAATTCTTGATATGCTGTAATTTCTGACTATATCATGAATATAATCTGTGTATTCCAGGTCTGCGCCACCGACAACACAACCTACGACTCTTCCTGCCACTTCTTTGCCCAGAAGTGCAGTCTGGAGGGAACCAAGAAGGGCCACAAACTGCACCTGGACTACATCGGGCCATGCAAATGTGAGCTATGCTTTATAGTTACAGACATTCATGGATTGAATTGTATTAAATTCATTTCAATTCAACGTATTTTATCCCCACAGGGACCATTGAAAACGTTTTAATACAACCATTCAATTCAGTGCAAAAACAATTTCACCTTTTTCAGAATCCCCCAGCGACACATTTTCCTCTGAGACTCCGTTCCCAGTGTGATTGGTTATGTTGTCTTAGAGCTGAAGCTGAAAGCTTCTCCAGGGCAATGATTGATGGGCTTGAAAGAGAGGGATGATTTTGCCTTAAGGAACCTAACACTTAGAGTGGAGGGCAGGCTGTAGCATGCTCACTGCATCGCCGCCCTTATCAAACTACCGCTGAATCTGCAGCTAAATGTCTGTCATTAAACAGAATCAAACCCATGCATCTCTCACTGTTGGTGAACCTTAGGACTGAAGGGCACGGGTGGAGATGATGTTGTTGCACGTTGTGGACGCAGAACATTTTAAAGAAAACTTTTTTTTTAAACTAATGGCCTCTAAATGTCAGGTACAGTATTCAACCACGGGATAAAACAAGAAGGTACAAAATCATTGCCTATGGGGCTGTGCGCATCAACCATTCATTTCAATGGACACAAATGCCACATTTTGTGTGAGTTGTGGGTTTTATGTTCTATGACAAAGGGCTTGACCATAATTGTTTGAAAAATAGGACTGGAGATTTTGACTTGAATGTCCTACTTGCAATACAACTTTCTGACTCTGACTTACTTGACTTAATTAAATGAAAGCCTTTGGCACCTTGGGGACCATACGTCATTAAACAAGACCTTCTTCAGCTGTTCCTGGGTCTTCCCTGTTTATTTCTCTCTCTCTGACCGTACCTAATGTTTCTTCCTGTGTGTCTCTCCAGTCACTGAGCCCTCTGCTCTGACATATAACTAATTCTCCTTCCTGTTTATTCTCCAGTCACTGAGCCCTGTGTGGACAGCTCTGACATACAACTCATTCTCCTTCCTGTGTGTCTCTCCAGTCACTGAGCCCTGTGTGGACAGCTCTGACATATAACTCATTCTCCTTCCTGTGTGTCTCTCCAGTCACTGAGCCCTCTGCTCTGACATATAACTAATTCTCCTTCCTGTTTATTCTCCAGTCACTGAGCCCTGTGTGGACAGCTCTGACATATAACTCATTCTCCTTCCTGTTTATTCTCCAGTCATCGAGGCCTGCATGGATGCTGAGCTGAATGAGTTCCCCCTGCGTATGAGGGACTGGCTGAAAAACGTTCTGGTCACCCTGTACGAGCGCGATGAGGAGAACAACCTGCTGACTGAGAAGCAGAAGCTCAGAGTAAGTCCACATAGCCACTCTATATGCACTGCACAGAACCCATTTACTGCACAGAACCCATTTACTGCACAGAACCCATTTACTGCACGTTTGCCTCATGAGGTTGGGTCAAAATCATTATTAAACACAGCACAGAACCAATTAATTTTGCTTACGTTCATTTACCGAACTCAGCAGATGGGTCGAAAATAATGAATAAACCAAAATATGATTATAGGATTTTACATTCTGCTCTCACTATGAGGTCGACTCCTTTTGTGCTTCCAATCCTACTGGGATTTATTTATCAGTTTCT
This sequence comes from Oncorhynchus mykiss, assembly GCF_013265735.2. NCBI lineage: Eukaryota > Metazoa > Chordata > Actinopteri > Salmoniformes > Salmonidae > Oncorhynchus > Oncorhynchus mykiss. The sequence goes on along the minus strand of NC_050571.1, from coordinate 8,639,828 downwards.
TCTATTCGAAAGATTATTAGGCAAACGATTGTTTGCAAAGAAGTGTTTTATTTGGCTTGCAGGTGAGGAAGATCTATGAGAATGAGAAGAGACTGCAGGCTGGAGAGCACTCCCTGGACCTGCTGGCCCACGACTTTGAGAAGAACTACAACATGTACATTTTCCCCGTCCACTGGCAGTTCGGTCAGCTGGACCAGCACCCCGTCGATGGGTAGGTTGAGGAGAAGAAGAAGAGTTTCCTGTCTTCTGCTTCAGCCGGATTGTTTCAACATCACATAAATACAGGCTTGCTTGGGCTATAACTTTGATTCAACTCTGTGCTAGTCAGGACTTCAATACTGAAACATTTCTAAAATGTCTCAGAAAGGATATTGGCAGAATGTATTGTTTTATGAGCAAAAAAAGGTGACATTGCTACATTGGTGCTCTTCATACTTTTCTAGGGTCTAACACTATAGCTTACAAAGCCTTCATAAAGCCTTTATAACGCCTTTATAAGGCCTGCGTAGATGCTTCGTAACAGGTGTTCTGTGGTGTTGTAGGTTCCTGTCCCACACAGAGCTGGCCCCCCTGCGCGCCCCTCTCATCCCCATGGAACACTGCACCACTCGTTTCTTCGAGCAGTGTGACGCTGACAATGACAAGTACATCGCCCTGGAGGAGTGGGCCAACTGCTTCAGCATCAAGGAGCGTGAGTAGTTTTAAAAACACCTCGTTCATAGTTCTACACTCGTTATTTTACTGCCTTGAAAAAAAACAAACACAGGAGGACCAAGGCCCTCTTTGGACTATTCAAATGCCTTCATTGTCTGTATCTGAAATGGTACCCTATTCCCTATATAGTGCACTACTTTTGACCAGAGTCCTATGGCCAATGGTACCCTTTTCCCTATATAGTGCACTACTTTTGACCAGAGTCCTATGGCCAATGGCATCCTATTCCCTATATAGTGCACTACTTTTGACCAGAGTCCTATGGCCAATGGCATCCTTTTCCCTATATAGTGCACTACTTTTGACCAGAGTCCTATGGCCAATGGCATCCTTTTCCCTATATAGTGCACTACTTTTGACCAGAGTCCTATGGCCAATGGTACCCTATTCCCTATATAGTGCACTACTTTTGACCAGAGTCCTATGGCCAATGGTACCCTATTCTCAATATAGTGCACTACTTTTGACCAGAGTCCTATGGCCAATGGTACCCTTTTCCCTATATAGTGCACTACTTTTGACCAGAGTCCTATGGCCAATGGCATCCTATTCTCAATATAGTGCGCTACTTTTGACCAGAGTCCTATGGCCAATGGCATCCTATTCTCAATATAGTGCACTACTTTTGACCAGAGTCCTATGGCCAATGGCATCCTATTCTCAATATAGTGCACTACTTTTGACCAGAGTCCTATGGCCAATGGTACCCTTTTCCCTATATAGTGCACTACTTTTGACCAGAGTCCTATGGCCAATGGCATCCTATTCTCAATATAGTGCTCTACTTTTGACCAGAGTCCTATGGCCAATGGCATCCTATTCCCAATATAGTGCACTACTTTTGACCAGAGTCCTATGGCCAATGGCATCCTATTCCCAATATAGTGCACTACTTTTGACCAGAGTCCTATGGGCTGTATAGGGCATAGGGTACCATTTCAGACATATCTTCACGTCCTCCTTCTTTACTGTCTGGTTTTGAATTGAAACGGTTCATAGCAGGCCATTTCATTATTGCTTGTTAATGGTGGGCTTGTTTTTTTTTGTTTTTCAGAGGACGTCGACCAGGACCTTGTCATCTAAGCTCATCAGCTGACCTACAGTATGAAAACGAGTCTCTATCGGGACGAGGTGCTCACCTGATCCCTAAATTAGAGGAACACAGTAACGGTGCTAACTACAACTAATTAACGACCAACCGACACCACTAAAATTGCTGAAAAAGACATATGCACAGTCTGAACTAACAAATCACAAAACGTGATCATGATACAACTTTTTTTTTTTCTTGTTTTCTGCAAATAAAGAAAATCCTTTTTAACCAGATAGATTAGAGGAGGTAACAGAAAGATGCTTTTTGGCGGGAGAAAGATGTAAATGGTTGTTGAATGGGTTGTGATAATGGTTGTTCACAACATGTATATTGTGTTCACGTGATCAGGGCTTGGGTTTAATAACGTCAAATAGAACATTCTTTGGAGGATACAAGTTTTGTAAAAATCTTTAAAAAAAATAAAGTTTCTAAATAAATGCTTCTTTCATTTGCTTTTTTTTCCCCCAAATATTTTAGTTGTTTTGGTGTCCTCACTCATTTTGTCATCTTCGTTGTTTTGTTTGACTCTTGACTACTGCTTAAATGAAGGCCTGACTATCCTCGGGTTTGTTTTCTTACATAGATTCTGCCACACAACAAGGGCATAAGTGTACTGAAAAAAATGATTGAGAATAAAAGGAAATAGTGTTTCAACTCTACGAGGGAAGCGTCTCGCGGGTTGAGCGTTCTTCTCAAGCTTTAGCATATTTACTGACATTCTTCTACTCTGTGACATTGTGTGACCAACAATAGATCTCTTTCCTTAAATACAAGTCACTGGAATGTCCAGCACTGCTGCATGCTTTCATATCTGCATTTATTCAGTATCCTCACAATGTTGATCAACATCACCTGGAACAAATGGATAAACACACGGACCTAGAACATATCCTGGGACATTTAATTAGTTGTCTTTTACACAATTAGTTTTGAAAACAAAACAAATAGGACCTCCAAAGCGTCCACATCCCAGATATGAAGCACATCATCATGAAGGATCAATTCATTGAAAGAAATGCCACATACACAGTTGCAGTGCATGATGTACTGTACTGCATTGTAGGCTACGCCTTTGTCTTATGAGTTACAGGCTCAGTACACGTCTCAACGTCCTGTGATGAATGTAGTTCTGGCCCATGAATCCAGGATTTTTTTTTGTCAAAACATTGGTATACCACAAAGCAAAAGTTTTCTAACCCTCTATTTAAGAGTCTATATGGAAAGTTCAAACCAGCACTTTGCATTGGCTTGAAACTACCATATCTAATAACTTTCCTACGAAGACCAATAACCTCATGCAGTTAAAATGTCCTGTGTGGTTCTGTGGCATGCACGCAACGACTTAAGAGAAAAATACTGAACCATAGAATTGCATTGTGTTTGTAAAAACCAGCTGGACAACCTGTCCCAATGAACCCAGAAGAAGAATAGGTTTGCCAGGAACTGGCTAGTTTAGTTTACTTTTCAGAGAAATTAATCTTATGTATCCTCTTAAAAACAGAAAAGAAAGAAGATCAAAATGGCCATATTTCCATATTTGGTCAAAAACCAGAACAAGCTGAAAGTTTCCTCTCTGTAGAATCGAAGAAATGTCCCATGAGAGTCAGAGGAAAGGAGAAGCCTATAGTTCGTTACTGCAGCACCCTGTTACCATCTCTACCCTTTCAGCCAGACAGTACAGCGAGGCAAGAACTCCGAACAACTGTAGAGCCTCCTCCACATAGGCTGAGCCACAGGCACCACCCCTTCTTCCACAAGTGGGAAATGTCCTCCCTTCTCTCCAAGACAAACGGAGGAAATAACAGTTGAATACAATGAGATTATTGTTAACAATTCTCAATGTTTTTTGGGGATGAATAAAGAATGTGAATTAAAGAAATACTTCTGACTAGAACTAAATAATTTCGCCTTTATCATGATGTTGAATTGACCACAGATCACTTGCATCCCCCAGAAGAAAAAAAAAACAGAATAAATAAATCATTCTTTGTGGAAAATGTTTTTAAAGACAAATGAATTATCTTTGTTAATGATATTATTAATAGGAAAGGTAGAGTTATCCAAAATTACAACAAACTGATTGCAGAATTACCACAAAAAAGGGAGGAGGCAAGTGGAAGGGGGAAAAGGTGAGGAACTTTATTTTATCTATCCATTATTAAAGACCAAAACTGGCAACAACAACAAAAGTAATACAAAAAATGAAATATCAGCTTTACACGGACCAAAATGTTTGGAAGAGACCAAAATGTTTGGAAGAGACCAAAATGTTTGGAAGAGACCAAAATGTTTGGAAGAGACCAAAATGTTTGGAAGAGACCAAAATGTTGATTGCGGTTACAGGTTGCAAAATATTTTGGAAGAGATGTTAGACTCCGTGTCACATGGTTTATGAACTGATACGCAAAACAACGCTTGATTCAAAGCTACGAGTTTTTCCATTTAAATTATTATTTAAAAAATGATTGCCACAAACAGAATGTTATGTATATGGAACATCATCTTAGCTCTGTAGATTTTGCTACCATAGAGACAGAATCATTAGATTACTTATTTTGGTATTGCCCCTATGTAATTTACCTTGTTTCAGGTCACAGGTTCAGGAATGGCTGAAAAATATATGGCACATGGAAATCATTAGACTGATTAGACTGAGGGTGGTTTATGCAGATGGACTGAGTAGCTGAGGGGTGGGTTTATGGAGATAGGCGGGATGGACTGAGTAGCTGAGGGGTGGGTTTATGGAGATAGGCGGGATGGACTGAGTAGCTGAGGGGTGGGTTTATGGAGATAGGTGGGATAGACTGAGAGTAGCTGAGGGGTGTGTTTATGCAGATAGGCGGGATGGACTGAGTAGCTGAGGGGTGGGTTTTTGGAGATAGGCGGGATGGACTGAGTAGCTGAGGGGTGGGTTTATGGAGATAGGCGGGATGGACTGAGTAGCTGAGGGGTGGGTTTATGGAGATAGGTGGGATGGACTGAGTAGCTGAGGGGTGGGTTTATGGAGATAGGTGGGATGGACTGAGTAGCTGAGGGGTGGATTTAAAAGCTCATGTTGTATAGTAGTTATGACTAAAAACACAATTTATAATGCGTAAGTACTATCTATCAGTCTGGTTTGATTCCAGGCTGTATCACAACCGGCCATGATTGGGAGTCCCATAGGGCTGCGCACAATTGGCCCAGCGTCGTTTGGCCGGGGTAGGACGACATTGTAAATAAGAATTTGTTCTTAACTGACTTGCCGAGTTTAATAAAAATGAATACATCTAGATGTAATGTACACTGAGCTAAAATATAAATTAAACTTGTAAAGTCTTGGTCCCATGTTCCATGAGTTGAAATAAAAGATCCAAGACATTTTCCACTCACAAAAAGCTTATTTCTCTCCAAAGTTGTGCACAAATTTGTTTACATCCCTGTTTAGTGAGTATTTCTTCTTTGCGAAGATAATCCACCCACCTGACAGGAGTGGCATATCAAGAAGCTGATTAAACAGCAACCGGCCTCACAACCGCAAACCACATGTAACCATGCTAGCCCAGGACCTCCACATCGTTTGAGGAGGGGTGAGTGGGTAGAGGATTTCTGTCTGTAATAAAGCCATTTTGCAGGGAAAAACTCATTCTGATTAGCCAGATCTGGCTCCCCGGTGGGTGGGCCTGGCTCCCAAGTGGGTGGGCCCATGGCTGCTCCCCTGCCCAGTCATGTGAAATTCATAAATTAGGGCCTAAGGAATTTATTTCAATTGACTGATTTCCTTCTATGAACTGAAACTCAGTAAAATCTTTGTTGCATGTTGCATTTATATTTTTTGTTCATTATATATACAAATATCAAATTACTTTATTCTTGCTATGGAACTACTGTAAAAACAAAATATGTATGAATGTAAAATGTGTGTAGAATGTAAGAACAAAGTTTATTTTTGTCCTCTGGGGAGAGGGGGGGGGGGGGGGATGTGTGGATGGGCACCAAAAAAACTAACAAAATTAACATTGAGAATTAAATAAATGATTTGGCATATTCTTCATTTATCTGACAAGAACAAAATATGTTTCTCCTTATCACGATGTTCAACGTTGAATTGACCACAGATAAATTGCATCGTTCCTGTGGATTGCATCGTTCCTGTGGAAGGATCAGTAGTGATTTTAGCATGTGACTCTTGGTGGGGCAAACAAAAAACACCAATTAACTTGATGCATGTCGGCAAAACCACGACACAACACAACACTAAACAATACATTCATTTCACTGCTAGGGCCAACGTAAACGTCAAACTGCTAGGGCCAACGTAAAGCTCAGTGGCGATTTTAGCATGTAAATCTCGGTGGGGAAAAGCCGACATTTTAGGTGCATGCCAGCAAAACCACTACACAACACAACACTAACTAATACATGAATTGCACTATAACGGTGACAAACGGTTCCCATAAACTGTTAGGACCAACACAAAAGCTGTCCCGACATCAGACCTTTCTTTTCAGCACCATGGAGTGAATCCTTACCACCGCGACACCAGGCTTTCAGCGGAGCCTTGTCTGGCAGAGAAACAGTTACTTCAGCCTCATTTACTGCCTTTTAACGTAGAGGTCCGTCACTGGCCGCGGGCAGCATGTGGTACTTTAACACACACATTCATCACTCCTCCCTGCTCCGTTATCAGATAACGTAACAATGTGGGTCGACACACAAATTAACTTCTGTCTTAGTACATACATTTCACACTTGTCAGTGTTCATATTTAATATAAGCAATATTTATTATACTTATCTATGTTGTGGATGAGCGCGTTTGTTTGTTCTGTGCCTCTCGCTCTCTATCTCTGTAGCTTCCGGGTATGCTGGATAAGGACCCGAGCTAAGGGAATTGGGCTGACTTTGTAGTGCCTGTCTCGAATGGTTCATTTATGTAAATGGACATATTGAAAGACACTGTCAGTAGTGATGTAATGTTGTAAATGTTATATTGGGATATTGTTTTATAAAAAAACGTGTTGCAATGTATATCCTTTAGTATGTTTAGTTGTTGGAAAATGTAGGTTTGACTAGGTAATTGATTAATTAATTAGTGTTGATTGTTCTGAGGGGAGGGGCTAGCCCTACAAAAGGAGCCTCTCTTTCAGTTCATGGGGAGGCCATTTTGGATTGAGCTGTGAATGGGGCAGCCATTTTGGATTGAGCTGTGAATGGGGCAGCCATTTTGGATTGAGCTGTGAATGGGGCAGCATTGTGTTTAGCTGGCCCATAAGGTATACGTTTGATGGCAGTACTGTGGTTTTTGCTCCGGAATCACTATGTAAATAAACACCCTGAAGCACAGAAGAACTGTTGCGGCTCCGACATCTTTTTTTTATTTTGATAGAGGTCAGGTGTTCCAGTACAGCCTTCTGGCCTACTCTACGTGATAGAGGTCAGGTGTTCCAGTACAGCCTTCTGGCCTACTCTACGTGATAGAGGTCAGGTGTTCCAGTACAGCCTTCTGGCCTACTCTACGTGATAGAGGTCAGGTGTTCCAGTACAGCCTTCTGGCCTACTCTACGTGATAGAGGTCAGGTGTTCCAGTACAGCCTTCTGGCCTACTCTACGTGATAGAGGTCAGGTGTTCCAGTACAGCCTTCTGGCCTACTCTACGTGATAGAGGTCAGGTGTTCCAGTACAGCCTTCTGGCCTACTCTACGTGATAGAGGTCAGGTGTTCCAGTACAGCCTTCTGGCCTACTCTACGTGATAGAGGTCAGGTGTTCCAGTACAGCCTTCTGGCCTACTCTACGTGATAGAGGTCAGGTGTTCCAGTACAGCCTTCTGGCCTACTCTACGTGATAGAGGTCAGGTGTTCCAGTACAGCCTTCTGGCCTACTCTACGTGATAGAGGTCAGGTGTTCCAGTACAGCCTTCTGGCCTACTCTACGTGATAGAGGTCAGGTGTTCCAGTACAGCCTTCTGGCCTACTCTACGTGATAGAGGTCAGGTGTTCCAGTATAGCCTTCTGGACTACTCTACGTGACATATGGTGGCAGTGATGGGAAGGCGCTCAGCAAATCAGTGAATTCCAACAACAGAGGTAAAGGAATGCGTTCTCAGCAGCAGCATCAACTGTCAGAAAAGGTACCTGAAGTTGAACCGGGGTGGAATACCATGGTATCGTCTGGTGAAGAAGAGGTCAAGTATGAGAAACTAGGAGCCTGACCAAGGGGCCAAACACAACCAGAAGCGTTTGAGCTACCGGTTGAACCAGCAGATACAGCCATAAAAAAAGACCAGCTGACTGAAGGAACAGTTGGGGTACCAGAACCAAACCCAACAATGGTAGTCCTTTTCCAGCAACTGTTCACCTGCCTTGAGAGGAGGGACGAAGACCTCAAGCAGGAGTTACGGGGTCTATGCCAATCTATCCTCACAGCTCCTCACCAAGCGGAACTCGTCAGCGAGTTGGGATTAGGTCTGCCAACACCAAGACGACAAAGGCTCAACGCAGCAGGGACTTCAACTCCACAGCAGGATCCCCAAGCAGTACTGAGGCCAGCCCCAGCACCAGGAGACCAGTCCAGCAGTGTTAACGTCCATCTTCCAGCATTCCTGAGGAAGGAGCCAAAGATGCCCTTATACCAGCAGGGGGAGGACATTGAAAACTATCTGCTGAGGTTTGAGCGCATGGCCAAGATGTGGCAGTGGCCGGAGGTAGTGGGCCTGCAGGCTTGTCCCATTGCTCACTTGTCCCATTGCTCAAGGCCTTAGAGGCTTACACAGCAATGGATGAGGGGCTGTCCAACATCTACAAGGGCTTGAAGGAAGCGCTGCTGGTGAAGTTCGACATCTCCCCACAGACCTACCGTCAACGCTTCAGAGCTGCATCGACGCCATCGGGTGAGTCGCCGACAGAGACGTACCACCGCCTTAAGGGTCTCTACCGACGATGGGTTCGACCGGAGGAGAAGACACAGGACGAAATCGGTGAGGTCATCATCCTCGAGCAACTTCTACCAGTTCTACCACACAACATTCAAACCTGGGTCCGAGAGCACGAGCCCAAGGACGGGCTTATGGCGGCCAAGCTTGCACTGCAGTACCTTAATGCACGTAAAGGGGGACCACCAAGACCTGCAGCCCCCGCTCCAAGGAGTCTCAGAGACACAAGGGACATCAGCGACGCCAGAGATGGTGGAGGTAACTCTGGGGGCTATGTGTCTGGGAGGAGGGAGGTAAGGGATCATGCAGTTCGCTCTGATGGGAGAGGGGAGGGGGGTCTGACCTGTTTTTACTGCCTGCAACAGGGGCACAAAGCTTCAATGTGTCCGCTACGTAAATCCAAGCTCTCAGGTTACTGTTATGTGCCCAGAGAGTGGGAAGGGTTCAGAATAGACAGACTGGGGAAGGGTCAGGCTTGGTACCTGTAACAGTGACTGGTAAAAGTCTTACTGCAATGATTGACACCGGCAGTTCCCTGTCATCGATCAGAAAAGGTAATGTACCTGTTAATGATATTGATTACGGTCATCAGACACTGAGCCAATGTGTTCATGGTGACCAGTCACAGCTGAGATTCAGGGTCAGAAATACCTCCTCAAAGTTGGGGTAATGGAGAAGCTACCTTTTGAGATGATGGTGGGGAGGGACGTGCCTGTACTCTCTGATCTGTTGGGACGTGTGGGGGGTCAGCTATATGAGCAGTCAGTTTGCCAGTCTGATGTTCAGGTGTCACTCGTGCCCAGGCCAAAGCTGGTTTACAACCTCTGGCTGACTTGCTTATTAAACAAATGTGGTTTCTACTGACAATTGAGATGTGCCAGCTATGGCTTAAGGGAACGACAAGTGGATAAGAGGCAATCCATAATTTTGATGAAGACATTAATGAGCGAGCTAGGAAATGTACAGGCTATAGACTACATGTGCACCACCAAGTCAGAGCAGTAGGTTAAGTTATGAGGGGGAAAGGGACCAAACGATTAGGGTTAGAGGCACCTGGGCTACTAACCGCTTACTACACAACAGACACTTAGTATTACTTTCTTAGCTACAGCATCCATATCTCCCTGGCATATTACATCATTTATGCAGCAGCATACTAGTCATTTTTGTACTCACCTTGTGTTGTGCTCACTTGAACAGGAAGGTGGCCCTGCGGTCCTTCTTGTGGGCAAATTTTGTCATCAAAGTCTGGCATTCTTTGGATTTATGGTGCTTTCAAGACAACTTGGAACTCGGAAAGATACAAGGTCGAATCATGACACCGGTGATCTTTAGGTCGGAACTCTAGAAGGAGGCTGGAGTTCCCGACTTGGAATTCCGAGTTGGGTGAACGTTCAAAACGTATTTTCCCAGTCGGAGCAATTTTTTTTTCCCCAGAGTTCCCAGTTGTCTAGAACTCAATGAAGTCTGAGATTTCCCAGTTCTGAGTTTCCAGTTGTTTTGAATGCGGTAGAATGCTGTATTTGACAGCATGGACAATGTATTCAACCTTTTCTGGCCTATGACATGTGAAGGAAGCTTGGAAAAGAGACACTTAAACCCAGACTTGGACCACACACCCACTCCACTGAATTACAGGCTACTGATAGCTTTGAAATGATTGCAGTTAGCCACTGATTCCTTACAAACCACTCATTGTTGAATTAGATATTTACAACTGGTTGTGTAATGTTCATGTCCAATGGACGATGAGCACCGATACGTTTTATCTATAATTTATCTTCATATGACAAATTGAAAAGCATTTGCCAGTAGATTGTCGACTTGATTCATGATTGAAAGCTAATATTTTGAAAGTATGATGTTGACATGATCATCCAATCAAAGCTACGAAAGATATTACGTGATTTGACATCATTTTATCTGTGGCCAATGACCTTGAGCCTTCTTGGGTGGGCCTGAAATTCCGTGCTCTCCCAGTAGATTGTGCGGTGACGTAGTGTCTCTATGAGTGACAGAACATTGAGCCAATCAAGGCGCAACTAGAAAACATTACAAACCCATACGCTCCGTATTTTCCGCTGGCTGCCCCACCACCACAGAAAGCGCTGAGCTAGGCTGAAACGCCTGCATTTTGGAGCTGCCTTACTCAAGAAAGCAAAAAAGAGACCATGTTTGTATGCATCTTTATCAACTATATTATTATAATTTTTTACATTGTTTGCAAACTGATATGTGATATATGTGTATTAATGCCAAAATAACATGCAAAACAAGGAAAACAATTGTATATAAAACAGGTGGGGCACTGCCCTGAATGACGGTTCGCCACTGCACAGGATGCATTAATAACCCAACCTAGAAAGTTTTAGCAAAATGTAATTTCTTCAACAACAACAAAAATAATCATGACAGTCAAATGAATGGAGGGAAGATGACCCAGAGCAAATGATTTGATAGACGTTGGGCAAAACTTCCGATATACGACAAGGTTCCATATGAGTGGTCAACCATCAGATGAACACAAATTCATAATCATAGAACTAAGGGATTGAGAATAACCCTTACCGGTTACAGTTCAGTCCAGACGCCATGTCACATGAAGAGTTCTGGGTGGATTTGTGTCGCCACCTAGTGGAGGAATGCATAACTTCTCTAGAATTTATAGGCACGCTTGATTTAACTCGCCTGTCGCACCTTTTGGACAGAAGTTTCAGTTTTGGGTTCATTCCATTGGTGCTGAAAAAGAACAGTGCCCACCAGGTGAAGCTGTCACTGTATTGAAGCCATTGGACACTGTTTATCTTCGCGCGCTATGCTTTATTAAGGGCGATGGCTTCAGTCAATGACTGGATGGGTTCAGGACACATTACTGCATTCTGTATAAGAAAGTAAACTGGCCCTCTTTTGAAGTCTTGTAGATCGATGCATTGCACTCTGTTTGTTTACAGAGGCCTCTTGTATATCTTCCACTGTACTTTACTCCACTGTTACAGACGTACAAGATACCAGACCTGGTCTCAGGGATAGCTAACTCTGGAGATCCCTACTATGTCCACTGAGAGGTAAATCTGTTTTTAGTTTATTTTTCACCTTACTTGTAGAATGATCTCCAAGGCTCTCTAAAGTTGAATGACTTGGTGCCTCTTGCACTATTCAAAAGGCTGATTTGAAGACCTTTTTACTGAAGAATGTGTTTGAAATCACTAACTGTAAGTCGCTCTGGATAAGAGTGTCTGCTAAATGACAATGTCAAATGTGTACATTGATATGTATAATCTATTGATGTGTTTGATGTGTATTGATCAGTGGAGGCTCCTCAGAGGAGGAAGGCAAGCACCATCGTGAAACATTTAGGTAAAAGTGTACAAAATATATTTACGTCACCAAATAATTTATTAAAACGCACTGTTTTGCAATGAAGGTCTACAGTAGCCTCAGCAGCACTCTGTAGGGTAGCACCATGGTGTAGCCAGAGGACAGCTAGTTTCTGCCCTCTGGGTGCATTGACTTCAATACAAAACCTAGGAGGCTCATGGTTCTCATCCCCTTCCATAGTAACAAAATTAATTATGACAACTTCCGGAGGACATCCTCCAACCTATCAGAGCTCTTGCAGCATGTGCTACTTTTTATTTTTACTTTTGTTTATTTAGTAAATATTTTCTTAACTCTATTTCTGTCATGTGTGCTCCCTCTCCGGCCTCTAGGTCACCAGGCTGCTCATTATGCTGCACATCTGTCATTACTCGCACCTGCGCGTCATCAGACTCACCTGGACTCCATCACTTCCCTGATTACCTTTCGTATGTATGTATGTATGTATGTATGTATGTATGTATGTATGTATGTATGTATGTATGACGCCCTTTGGTTCCTTCCCCAGGTGTTATTGTTTCTGTTTCATGTCTGTGTTTCTTGGTTTACTGTGCGTTTATTTACTAAAACACTCACTTCCTGACTCTCAGCACACATCGTTACAATTTCTTGAACGGCATTGTTGGTTAAGGGCTTGTAAGTAAGTAAGTAAGCAAAGAGAAATTTGATGGAACTGACATGTCCACCCAATCAAAGGATCAGAGAATGAATCTAGTACTGAAAGCATAAGCTACAGCTAGCCTAGTACTGCATAACATGAGTAGTTGACTAAAAGTTAGAAATATAATAGTTTTGAACAAATATTTTTTTCAAAAATGGAGGGGAGAGTTTTCACTCATTTAGCTAGCAAATGTAGCTAGCTATCTAGTTTAGCCTACTCAAACAACCTGCTCAGAGGGATGCTATGTTAACCAGCTGGCTGACCATCCAACACTGGAACTCCAAGTCAAGGTAAGCTTTTGGTTTTACAAATGTATTGCCACCGGAGCCCGCCGGTGTAACTGCTAAACTGCTTACTGACTGTACTGCATGATTAGAGCGGGTTTACTAACATGTTAGATCTGTTAGCTATGTTGACTATGACGTTACTTTAGATAATATGGTGACAATGATGTAAGTTGTATGTAGCGGTTATGATATGAAGGCTTGGCTTGGAAAGATTTTTTTCACCTGGTCAGACAGCTGATGTATTGTGCACTGAAGTTCACAAGCGAGGGGGAAAAAGTTGAGATGAGGAGTGCAGAGATGCGAGAAGGAATACAACAATCTGTTTTTTTGTGGCTATGAAAGTGAACTGTTTGTGTGTGATCAGGGGTGTATTCATTCTGCCAATTGTGTTGAAAAACTTTTAATTAAACGGAGTGTAATGGGGATTAACATACCTGAATTTGTCCCATAGAAACTGTTGGGACTAATGATTAAACACTGATATAGGGTGTAATCAACTTGGTCCTGCCCCAGTTTTTTGCCCTAGTACTACACAGCTGATTAAAATCATCAAAGCTTCATGCTGAATTGGTTATTTGAATCAGCTGTGTAGTGTTTTGGCAAAAAAACAATTGTGCACGGGGACTGAGTTTGGGAAACCATGCACTATATCAGCTAGATACAGGCTAGTGTGCAAGGCGGTAGGTAGTACATGTCTTTGTCTATCATCTCATATCTCTCGGCCTGTGTGCACCTAAATTGTGAACGTTCATTCGTAAGCTAGGTTGTAGCAACCTCGTGATGGGTATAGGGACAATTTGAGTATCATGTGGTAGCCTAAACCTATTGATGGTAGATTGAACTGGGTGACTGTTAATTATATTCCAGTCATCCAATATGCTGTAATAGAAATAAGGCTATGTGGACTCATCTTTGAAAGAGACCTTGGTCTCAGCACGACTTCCTCTTAAAATAAAGCTTAAATTAAAAATGTGTGCCGGGGTAGCTGAACCAAGTGCAACGAAACATACCCCTGACAATTAAGTTCGGGGCCATGATCCGGCGTGCTGCTGCGCCGTCGTCTCGGTCTCCTAATCCACCACGTCTCCTATTGGCTACATTTAGAACGACAGGTAAACACATACTCCACAACAATTGGTTGTAGACTAAACTGCTTAAAATACAAACATTTGATTGGTGACACAGTTCCTCTCGCCGTAAATTAATTGGTTCATATATCTCGGGGGGGGGGGGGAGAATCACGGTAGGTTGTCCATGTCCCACAGTTGAGACCGGTAAAAGAGCAGCCGAACACGTTGTGCGGTGCCCTGCTAGAACAATCATTCTAGCTACCGCCTGGCAGAGCGGAGGTGATTCAGTGAAATCACTTTATTAACGATTTGAACAATTGCCTGCTGGTAAGTACAATACCCTGTGTAGTACGATTAAATAAATATCCGCTGCTGTTAATACCCGTAATCTTAACGTGAACGCTAGTTCGCATGATGAAGCTAAAAATCCATCTTGGAGTTGTGTTAACGAACACCACTCCATCTAGAAAATTCGTGTCTTCATTTATTCAATGTGTGACTAGTGACATTGCGTCGGTTGACGTGGGTTTAATCAGTCGGCCTATCCCCAAATTGACTGTCTAAATAGTCAGCTAATCCGATGGTTGAAAGAAAGGCCTTTCCTGATTTTATTTAGTTTAGCTAATGGAACAGCTAGCGAGACATGATTGCCCAGTTAGCGGTGTATTTAAAAATAAATGTTTTACCATCCAACGCCTCTTTGTTGAAATGTTTACAATATCAGTTTGTCGAAGATGAACCGTTTTAGACTGTTAGCTGAATTTAAAATCTTAACGGGGAAATGTTAGCCAGTTAGCCAGCAGCGTTCTATTCGCCGCACGTGCTGCTAATGAAAGATGTCGAAGCTAGTTCCAGCTGTCAGCTGATTGGCTATTAGGATAGTTGTCTGGACAACTAAATAAATACCCTTTTTTTTCTGAAGGGCACAAACGTAATTTCTATATTTTTATTTTATTATTCTGTCTGTGGCGTGACCGGTGTTGCATCTTGGCCTTTATTTGTTTATTTATTTTTTAGGTATAGACACTATTGGCTAACTAACGTTAGGTAACTAGCTTAGCAGGGTGGGTCTGGGTGACCCATTTTGTCTCCCACAAGGAATTTCATACTACTATGAACTGAAACCAGTTCTTGGTTGACTAGATTTCTAGCTAGCTAACAGTAGACCAGTTGGAATGCAAATGATTTATGCTCTTGCACAGCCTCCTGTAACGTCCTCGGACTGCATTTGACTCATGATTGGCTATATGTGTGTGTGTGTGTATATATATTTTCAGCCACACCCGTTGCTGACTGGTGTATAAAATCTCGCACACAGCCATGCAATCTCCATAGACAAACAATTGCAGTAGAATGGCCTTACTGAAGAGCACACTAACTTTCAGTATGTCACTGTCATAGCATGCCAACAAATCAGTTTGTCAAATTTCTGCCCCGGTCAACTGTAAGTGCTGGCATTGTGAAGTGGAAACATCTAGTAGCAACAACGGCTCAGTCGTGAAGTGGTAGACCACACAAGCTCACAGAATGGGACCGTTGAAGCGCATAGCACATTAAATCGTATATCTTCTGTTGCAACACTCACTACCGAGTTCCACCGAGTTCCAAACTGCCTCTGGAAGCAACGTCGGCACAATAACTGTTCGTCAGGAGCTTCATGAAATGGGTTTCCATGGCCGAGCAGCTGCACATAAGCCTAAAATCACTGTGTGCAATGCCAAGCATCGGCTGGAGTGGTGTAAAGCTTGCCGCCGTTGGACTCTGGAGCAGTAGAAATGCGTTCTCTGGAGTGATGAATCACGCTTCGCCATCTGGCAGCCTGACAGACAAATCTGGGTTTGGCAGATGCCAGGAGAACACTACCTGCCCCAATGCATAGTGCCAACTATAACGATTGGTGGAGGAATAATGGTTCGGGCTAGGCCCCTTAGTTCCAGTGAAGGGAAATCTTAATGCTACAGCATACAATTCTATACGATTTTGTGCATCCATCTTTGTGGCATTAGTTTGGGGAAGGCCCTTTCCGGTTTCAGCATGACAATGCCCCTGTGCACAAAGCGAGGTCCATACAGAAATGTTGATCAGTGTGGAAGAACTTGACTGCACAGATCCCTGACCTCAACCCCATCTAACTCCTTTGGGATGATTTGGAATGCTGACTGCGAGCCAGGCCTTAATGCTCTTGTGGCTGAATGGAAGCAAGTCCCCGCAGCAATGTTCCAGCATCAAGTGGAAAGCCTTCCCATAAGAGTAGAGGCTGTTATAGCAGCAAAGGGGGTGAAGTTTGAGGTGTCCACATACATTTGGTAATCTAGTGTAGCTTGACTATATGGCTAGTGGGATTTCAGACTGAACAGAAACGGATGGTGACCAGAACGGGTACAGATCATTTGTATGCAACCTACCCAATTTAATTTGAGATCAGACTGCTATTCACCACCCAGTCAATTATTAACACCATGATGACAACTACACCTTGTCCCCTTTTCAGTTCTCTCCAGCTGACCAAGGAAATGGTGATGGAGAAGCCAAGTGCCCAGCTCGTCGGGCGGGAGTTTGTCCGACAGTACTACACACTACTCAACCAGGCACCTGACTACCTGCACAGGTAAAGCCAATACAGCACTACACACTACTCAACCAGGCACCTGACTACCTGCACAGGTAAAGCCAATACAGTACTACACACTACTCAACCAGGCACCTGACTACCTGCACAGGTAAAGCCAATACAGTACTACACACTACTCAACCAGGCACCTGACTACCTGCACAGGTAAAGCCAATACAGTACTAGAGAATTCGTCCCACACCAGTATCTATTCCATGATCTGCTTTCATATATTAGTGGGATATCTATGCCGCTAATACAATAAATAACTTATTTTTCAACTTGTTTTAGGTTTTATGGGAAGAACTCTTCCTATGTACATGGAGGTCTGGACAACAATGGCAAACCAGTTGAAGCGGTCTACGGACAGTCGGTGCGTGCTGCAAAACAATTTCCCTAAATTATGTCTGCAATACTTAATGAAACCGTAGTGAAGCAGTAATATAGGTTTAATTTGTCAAATATCCAATGTGACACATCCACTCATGATTTTACGACGTTGCTCTGTCACTGTTATTAAAGATGGCTAATGTATTGTCAGTTAGGCATTCTGATACAAGGCTAACCCTTAAGTTTGAGATTCTCATCAAGGTCTTTTATTTATGTGAAAAGGAGATCCATAAAAAGGTGTTGGCGCTGAACTTTCGTGACTGCCACACCAAGATCAGACACGTGGACGCCCATGC
Source organism: Oncorhynchus mykiss (assembly GCF_013265735.2). Lineage (NCBI taxonomy): Eukaryota > Metazoa > Chordata > Actinopteri > Salmoniformes > Salmonidae > Oncorhynchus > Oncorhynchus mykiss. The sequence goes on along the minus strand of NC_050571.1, from coordinate 8,622,418 downwards.
GACCTTGAACGAGGGCGTGGTGGTGCAAGTGATGGGGGAGCTGTCCAACGACATGCAGCCCATGCGCAAATTCATGCAGACGTTCGTGCTGGCCCCTGAGGTAGGTCCTTCCAACTGTATAGATGAACATTTGTCCTTGAAACATTTTCATTATTGCGTTAGTGTGGTCCAGTTCAGCTATCGGGTTAAAATTCAGTGGCGTTGGTGTTTCAGGGCACTGTAGCAAACAAGTTCTACGTTCACAACGATGTATTCCGTTACCAAGACGAAGTGTTTGGGGATTCTGACTCAGAACCCCCTGAAGGTGAGCCTGTTAAAGATTAGGAAGCTGCTTTACAGTTGGCTGGTTGTTTCATATGTCATTTACTTCTCATGACTAATACATCATGGTTAGAAGGCAGTGCTTTTTTTTTTTTTACTCATGCATTACCTTGCATATGGGTCAACACTAGTGAATAATACGCCTCTGCTAAATGACTAAAATGGAATGGGTATTTGATTCTGCCCCAAAACGTCTGTAAATGGGACTCATGTTGACGTTTCAGAGTCTGACGAGGATGTGGAGGAGATGGAGGAGAGGGTACCGTCACCAGAGGTGAACCAGGAAGAGGCTGCGGGCTTCTACGAACAGACACCATGGTAAGGGAACTCATCCATCTTCTCTTAATATCATCTTAGTTTTGACTAGATCAGCAATCCTCAATGTTAAGTCTGTATTACTGGCGCATGAGTGGTGGAAAACATGCCCTTCATAATAGTGACGGTATGCTAGTGAGAGTGTCGGATATGGGGGTGTAACGCATTAGGACCTCTACCAACGGTGCTCAGCCACATTTGGATTATTGTAATTAATCCTAACAGAATAGAAATGACCCTGTTCAATTGTAATCACGTAGAACAGTGTTCTCATACCAACACTGACAGGGGTTATTGGAAAGCAACAACATTGCCTGTTGCGTCTTCATCCCTGCTATAAAGAAAAATGATATTAATTTATATGCTTAGAACAGGTCTCCTACGCGGTAATAAAACACAATTCCCACTAATATTTGTGTATTGTTGCTAATTACCTGTCCTATGGACCATTTGCATGAACATTTTAAATAAATGAAACGGCTGTTTTCAAATATAATCGCAATCTAGCCCATTCTCATTTAATTTAGCCTAGCCATTAACATTTTTTTAATTGTTATTGGACTATTTGTGCACAATTTGAGAAATACCTTTTGTATTTATGAAACATTTCTCGGATCTTATTTCAGCTCATGAAACATGGGACCAAGACTTTACATGGTGCAACTATATTAGTTCTGTGTGAGTGAATACTGAGAGCTAGCTAAAGTATGTGGACACCTTCAAATTAGTGGATTCTGCCATTTCAGCCACACCAGTTGTTGACCCGTGTATAAAATCGAGCACACAGCCATGCAATCTCCATACACAAACATTGGCAGTAGAATGGCCTTACTGAGGAGCTCGTGAGTTTAAACGTGGCACTGTCATAGGATGCTACATTCCCAACAATTCAGTTTGTAAAATTTCTGCCCCGGTTAGCTGTAAGTGCTGTTATTGTGATGTGGAAAGGTCTAGGAGCAACAATGACTCAGTTGCGAATTGGTAGTCCACACAAGCTCTCAGAATGGGACCGACCATCTATCCTCGGTTGCAACACTCACTACCGAGTTCCAAACTGCCTCTGGAAGCCACGTCAGCGCAATAACTGTTCATCGGGAGCTTAATGAAATAGGGTTTCCAAGATCACGATGGGAAATGCTAAGCGTCTGCAGTCCAATGGACAAATCTGGTTTTGGCGGATACCAGGAGAATGCTACCTGCCTGACTGCATGGTACCAACTAAAGTTTGGTGGAGGAATGGTCAGGGGATGTTTTTCATGGTTTTGGCGAGGCCCCTTAGTTCCAGTGAAGGGAAATCTTACCCGTATGACAGTCTAAACAATTCTATGCTTCCAATTTGTGGCAACAGTTTTGGGAAGGCCCTTTCCTCTGTTTAGTCAAGATCGGTGTGGAAGAACTTGACTGGCCTGCACAGAGCCCTGACCTCAACTCCATCGAACATCTTGGATGAATTGGAACGCCTGCTGCAAGCCAGGCCTAATCACCCAACCTCGGTGTCCGACCTCACTAATGGTCTTGTGGCTAAATGGAAGCAAGTCCCCGCAGGAATGTTCCAACATCTAGTCGAAAGCCTTCCCTGAAGAGCGGAGGCTGTTAATAGCAGCAAAGGGGGGACCAACTCCATATGAATGCAAATTATTTTGAAATTAGATGTTTGAGCAGGTGTCTACGTGTGTAGATAGAGAACCACCATTTTGGCATAATGTGGTAATATGCATCCTAACGCTGAAGAAGGCACTAATGCTGAAATGTTGGTTTACCAAATAAGTGCAACATGATTTTTCTAGCCTACAGTTTAGTCTCCGTTAGTCGGCACCTCTTAACTGTTTTTCACCAGAGTTTTTGTTAGTAACATGGAAGGTAGCATACTGCAATGCATATTCTCATTGTTCCTAATCTCAAATTAGAATGTTATTTTCTTTATGAGAAGTCTATGGCCAGAATATGCTCGAGGTTATTATTAGATCTGTGTCTGGGCTATTTCAGCACCGAGCCAGAGGGGCTAGTGGAGGAGGAGGTGGCTGTAACCCCAGAGCCTGAACCTGAGGCGGAGCCAGATCCAGACGTGGTGGATGGAAAACCGGTCCTGGAGCCAGAGACCCAGCAGCAACACCACACTACAGAGGAGCAGGCAGAGAAGTGTCCTGTCTCCTCACCCCTGCCCTCTGCCACTGCTGACCCTGCCCCTGCACCCGCTGCTGAAGATAACCGGGTAGGGCTCAACCCTCATTTTGGCTACGGTATGGTCATGTCAACGTGGTGGTCAGGTTTCCATGTGTGACCTGGCTGTCTAATCATCTCTGGATGCTGTGTTTTTAGCTGGTTATCCTCTGTCAATGCTGAGGTCACTAGGCAATCCCATGTGTGACCTGTCTACCCCTATTCTGTTTTGGTTTAAGAACCATTTTGGTTGCATGACAATCAGCTTTGATAGTTTATTTACAAAATTAGCAATTGCTGAGGAATTCCTTTTTTCTTTTTGCCTCTTGATGTTGTTCATTAGTTTTACCTTGCTTCTAGTGGTTTCTCTGTACAGCTACCAGACCTCGTTCAGCTTAATATAATAGTGTCTGTTTGGTCTCTTCTCCAGCCTTTCTCCTGGGCGTCTGTCACCAGTAAGAACCTTCCCCCTAGCGGCGCTGTCCCCGTCTCTGGCATCCCCCCCCACGTCGTCAAAGTCCCCTCGGCAACGGTACGTTAACTTTGTTACTTTTCTCAATGTAAAAATAATCTATTAAATACCAGGAGAAGAAACAACCACATGTACTACATTGATTACTAAGAGGGCTAAAATCTCCTATTACGTATCTAGGATGTATCCTTCCAGTTGAAGAACAACTATTAGGTATAAGAAACACATTTGTTGACTTCTTAATGAAGGTTCCTCTTAAAAGGGCAATGAACACATTCAATCAACTGGTTATGTAGCTTGAAGTCTTGTCTTGGTCTTCTAGTCTGGTTTGTCGTTTTGTCTTGGCGCTTTATAGCCCAGGGTGGAGGTGAAAACCGAAGCCGCAGCACAGAGAACACAACCGAGAGGAGACCAGAGACCACGGGAACCAAGGCCCGGCCCCCCACCAGTCAGAGGACCCCGACCAGGAGGTACCGTCCACCAGACAGCTAGGTCATGTTTAGGATGTAGAAAACGTTTTGAAATGAAGTGAAACTGGGCGGTACTACCTGACGTCATCCAATAAGAACGGATTTTAAAATCTGTTTTGAAAATGTTTTGCTACAGTGTGCTGTCTACATTGAATGTAATCCGATCTGTGTTGGTCTGGTTTGTTTGAGGAAGCATCAGACATGTGGATAGAGTTGCATGTCTGTTACTACAGTGATCTCTCATGCCTCTTGTCTGCAGTGCGGGAAGGAGAGCAGGGAGAGTCGTCAGAGGTTCGCCGTGTGGTGAGGTATCCAGACGCTCACCAGCTCTTCGTCGGAAACGTCCCCCATGATGTGGACAAGGCAGAGCTCAAGGACTTTTTCCAACGTATGTCACATTTTTATTTAAACGGTCTGTAAAAAAAAGTGTTAATGTATGGATTTGTATGGCTTCAACTGACTGCTGGGGTGTCGAAGTGCCAGATTTAGATGGCCGGTCTTCATTAATCACCCCCAATGACCTGTAAAAAGGGTTTGAAATAATTGATTAAAATAATTGTTCTGTAATGTTAAATGATCTGTGTCCCTGCCACAGAATATGATACATGTTTTGCAGCTAGTGAAGTAATGAATTGAAATGGTTGATTTGTAATTTTTCTATGACCTGGTTCCTCCTACAGAGTATGGTTCTGTGCTTGAGCTACGGATCAACAGCGGAGGGAAGCTTCCCAACTTTGGCTTCGTGGTGTTTGACGATTTTGAACCTGTACAGAAAATCCTAAGCAACCGGGTAAGAATTATTTTCAATATGTTTTCATTACCAAGTCCCATGCTGATTTGATGAATTTAACTCCACTTTGTTAAGCCTTGGATTCACTCTGATCTTTAGTTGTTTTTGATCACATGAATGAATGTGTACTGACAGTCCTCTTTCCTCTGTAGCCCATTAAGTTCAGAGGAGACATCCGACTGAACGTGGAGGAAAAAAAGACGCGCTCCGCCCGGGAAGGGGACCGGCGAGACATCCGCCCCAGAGGTCCAGGTGGCCCCGGAGGGCCCCGAGAGAGGATAGGAGGGCCCAGAGGCCCCCCCACCAGGGGTGGCATGACACAGAAACCCAGCTTTGGCTCTGGACGAGGTACTGGACCCAGTGAAGGAGGTCGCTACATGGGACCTCGTCAGTGAACATCACTCTGTTGGTCTAATGTACCATGCCAGCTACAACTGCTGATGTCAGTCGCCCCGACTCGAGTATTGTACAAAGATGGCTTCTCCATCCCTCCCTCCATCCCGTTCTCTTTTTGTTTTCTACCCTGGGATTCTGGAATGTGATCCATCTCTCCTTTCTCCCGACATTGACATGATCTGGGCATTTCTCCTCGTCTTTTACGTCCCGAACTTGAATTTGTGGAAAGAAAGTAAAGAGTCTAAACTAACTAGTTGAATTGGAACAGCCCAGTTTGGTTTTAGCGTTCTCTCCCTGTTTCTTAAAGGAACGTGTAAGTACTGCCTGGGCAGTCCTGTGTATCGCTACCACTGTCTTTTCAGGTCAAATGCAAGTATGGTTTTATTTTAAATTGCCAAATTGAATCATGGTTGTGAATGGTTATTATCGAGCATGTAACAAGTCCTGTCTGCCTTTTCACTGATGCACTTCATCATGACAATACCAATCAGCTGATGAGAGAACTGAATAAACATTATTTACTGTTTTAAACCTGACTTTTGTATTGTATACATTGTGCTGCTTTTTATGGACTTGTTTCCTGGACACAGATTAAGGAGGTTTTTGGTAGATTGTCCATTTGAGTTTTTAATTTAAGTGCAGGTATAGCCTTAATCTGTGGCTGGGAAACTGCCCCTATATACACTGCAAGAATATAAATGTTAAGTTACATGTTAGGAAATCAATCAATTGAAATAAATTCATTAGGCCCTAATCTATGGATTTGACATGACTGAAGACGCCTGCGTCTGGTCACAGGTTCCTTTTTAAAAAGTAGAGGTGTGGATCAGAACCAGTCGGTGTCTGGTGTGACCACATTTAGCCTCATGCAGCGCAACGTCTCCTTTGCATAGTTACTCAGGTTGGTTGTGGAATGTTGTCCTACTCCTCTCCAATGGCTGTTCAGTTGATGGATAATGTCTGGAACTGGAGCATGCGGTTGTACACCGATACAGGGAATCCAAAACATGCTCAACGGGTGACTCGTCTGAGGGTGCAGGCCACAGCTTTTAGGAATTGTGTACAGGTCCTTGCAACATGGATGAGTTATCCTGTAACATGAGGTGATGGTGGCAGATGTCATGACAATGGGTATCTGTTTTAAAATGCAATTGTGTTGTCTGTAGTTTATGCCTACCCATACCATAACCCCAGCATGGACAACTCAGTGTTGACATCAGTAAACTGCTCTCCCACATGATGCCATACACGATCTGCCCAGGACAGTTGAAACCAGACGTAATCTACGAAGAGCACAATTCTCCACTGTGCCAGTGGCCATTGAACAGTTCAAGAGCCTGGTGAGGACGATGAGATTCCCTGAGACGTTTTCTGACAGTTTGAAATAATTATTTGGTTGCGCAAACCCAGTTTCATCAGCTGTCCGGATGGCTGGTCTCAGATGATCCCGCAGGGGAAGAAGCCGGATGTGGAGGTCATGAGCTGGTGTGGTTACATGTAGTCTGCGGTTTTGAGGACGGTTGGATGTTCTACCAAATTCTCTAAAACAGGCGGCTTATGGTAGAGAAATTGACATTTAATTATCTGGCAATGGTTCTGGTGACCATTCCTGCGATTCAGCATGCCAATGGCACGCTCTGTGGTATCGTGTTTTGTGATAAAACTACACATTTTAGTGGCCTTTTAGTGTCCCCAGCACAAAGTGCACCTGTGTAATGATCATGCTGTTAAGTCAGCTTCTTGATATGCTACACCTGTCAGGTGGATAGATTACCTTGGCAAAGGAGAAACACTCACAAACAGGAACGTAAACACATTTTCCACAACCGTTTTTAAAAAAATAAGCTTTTTGTGCTTATGGAACATTTCTGGGATATGTTATTTCAGCTCATGTTTAAGTTTTATATTTTCAGTAAATTTCCTATATTTTTTTTAATTATTAGAAAAGGAAGTGTGGCCGCCAAAAGTAAACCTGGCAAAGAGCTGTGGAAAAGGAGATAACATCCCCCAAAAGGCAGAAGACCGGAAGCAGTGGCACTCCTCTAGTAGAGGCCTTACAGTGCATTCGCAAAGTATTCAGACCCCTTCCCTTGTCCACATTTTATTATGTTACAGCCTTATTCTAAAATGGATGAAACTATCTTTCCCCTCATCAATCTACACACAAACTGTTTAAGAAATGTTTGCAAATGTATTAAAAATGAAAAACAGAAATACAGTGCCTTGCGAAAGTATTCAGCCCCCTTGAACTTTGCGACCTTTGGCCACATTTCAGGCTTCAAACATATAGATATAAACTGTATTTTTTTGTGAAGAATCAACAACAAGTGGGACACAATCATGAAGTGGAACGACATTTATAGGATATTTCAAACTTTTTTAACAAATCAAAAACTGAAAAATTGGGCGTGCAAAATTATTCAGCCCCCTTAAGTTAATACTTTGTAGCGCCACCTTTTTCTGTGATTACAGCTGTAAGTCGCTTGGGGTATGTCTATCAGTTTTGCACATCGAGAGACTGACATTTTTTCCCATTCCTCCTTGCAAAACAGCTCGAGCTCAGTGAGGTTGGATGGAGAGCATTTGTGAACAGCAGTTTTCAGTTCTTTCCACAGATTCTCAATTGGATTCAGGTCTGGACTTTGACTTGGCCATTCTAACACCTGGATATGTTTATTTTTGAACCATTCCATTGTAGATTTTGCTTTATGTTTTGGATCATTGTCTTGTTGGAAGACAAATCTCCGTCCCAGTCTCAGGTCTTTTGCAGACTCCATCAGGTTTTCTTCCAGAATGGTCCTGTATTTGGCTCTATCCATCTTCCCATCAATTTTAACCATCTTCCCTGTCCCTGCTGAAGAAAAGCAGGCCCAAACCATGATGCTGCCACCACCATGTTTGACAGTGGGGATGGTGTGTTCAGCTGTGTTGCTTTTACGCCAAACATAACGTTTTGCATTGTTGCCAAAAAGTTCAATTTTGGTTTCATCTGACCAGAGCACCTTCTTCCACATGTTTGGTGTGTCTCCCAGGTGGCTTGTGGCAAACTTTAAACGACACTTTTTATGGATATCTTTAAGAAATGGCTTTCTTCTTGCCACTCTTCCATAAAGGCCAGATTTGTGCAATATACGACTGATTGTTGTCCTATGGACAGAGTCTCCCACCTCAGCTGTAGATCTCTGCAGTTCATCCAGAGTGATCATGGGCCTCTTGGCTGCATCTCTGATCAGTCTTCTCCTTGTATGAGCTGAAAGTTTAGAGGGACAGCCAGGTCTTGGTAGATTTGCAGTGGTCTGATACTCCTTCCATTTCAATATTATCGCTTGCACAGTGCTCCTTGGGATGTTTAAAGCTTGGGAAATCTTTTTGTATCCAAATCCGGCTTTAAACTTCTTCACAACAGTATCTCGGACCTGCCTGGTGTGTTCCTTGTTCTTCATGATGCTCTCTGCGCTTTTAACGGACCTCTGAGACTATCACAGTGCAGGTGCATTTATACGGAGACTTGATTACACACAGGTGGATTGTATTTATCATCATTAGTCATTTAGGTCAACATTGGATCATTCAGAGATCCTCACTGAACTTCTGAAGAGAGTTTGCTGCACTGAAAGTAAAGGGGCTGAATAATTTTGCACGCCCAATTTTTCAGTTTTTGATTTGTTAAAAATGTTTGAAATATATAATAAATGTCGTTCCACTTCATGATTGTGTCCCACTTGTTGTTGATTCTTCACAAAAAAATACAGTTTTATATCTTTATGTTTGAAGCCTGAAATGTGGCAAAAGGTCGCAAAGTTCAAGGGGGCCGAATACTTTCGCAAGGCACTGTACCTTATTTACATAAGTATTCAGACCCTTTGCTATGAGACTCAGGTGCATCCTGTTTCCATTGATCATCCTTGAGATGTTTCTACAACTTGTAGTCCACCTGTGGTAAGTTCAATTGATTGGGCATGATTTGGAAAGGCACATCTGACAGTGTCAGAGCAAAAACCAAGCCATGAGGTCGAAAGAATTGCCCGTCGACCTCTGAGACAAGATTGTGTCGAGGAAGGGTACAAATTTTTTTTTCAGCATTGAAGGTCCCCAAGAACACAGTGGCCTCCATTTTTAAATTGAAGAAGTTTGGAACCACCAAGACTGTTCCTAGAGCTGGCCGCCTGGCCTAATTGAGTAATCTGGGGAGAAGGGCCTTTGTCAGAACCCGATGGTCACTTTGACAGAGTTCCTCTGTGGAGATGGTTGTCATTCTGGAAGGTTCTCTCATCTCTGCAGTACTCCAACAATCAGGCCTTTATGCTAGAGTGGCCAGACGGAAGCCACTCAGAAAGCGGCACGACAGCGCGCTTGGAGTTTGCCAAAAGGCACCTAAAGGACTCTCAGATCATGAGAAACAAGATTCTCTGGTCTGATGAAACCAAGATTGAACTCTTTGGCCTGAATGCCAAGCGTCACGTCTGGAGGAAACCTGGCACAATCCCTTACGGTGAAGCATGGTGGTGGCGGCAGCATCATGCTGTGGGGAGGTTTTTCAGCGGAAGGGACTGGGAGACTAGTCAGGATCGAGGGGAAAGATGAGATCCTTGAATTACCGATATGTAGATACTTGAATCAAAGCCTCAAAGACTTTTCCTCGATGTCAACGTGAGTGTCTTGCAAAACATTCCCAAATCCTACTGATATCAAGGGGTCTTCATTAGGGCACACAATGCACACTAGTTTGTTATTGGACACGTCCAGCCTTCCTGTTACAGTCCGTTTTCTTCAGTTTGGTGCCTAATGAACACCTTGGGTGTATTCACTAGTCGGTACTACCTGAATTTAGGGTTTAAACAGGGTGGTACTACCTGAAGTTAGGGTTTAAACCGGGTGGTACTACCTGAATTTAGGGTTTAAACAGGGTGGTACTTCCTGAAGTTAGGGTTTAAACGGGGTGGTACTACCTGAATTTAGGGTTGAAACAGAGTGTTATTACCAGGGCTGTGGTGGTCATGAAATTTTGTCAGCCTTTATTGTCATGCTAAGTCTCACGGTAATTTACATCAATGAACATAAGCATGTTTAGCATCTCCAGACCCCCATGCATTCAAGCCGCATACGGTCTGCCGAGGCACACCTTTGGAACATCAATAGGACATTGACTATAATTGTAGGCTAACTCTGTACGCCGCCCTGCGCAACCAATGAACCAACAGCATCGCCTAGGCCTATACGTTCTCTCCCAGACTCATGGATAGTAAATATTGGGGCAAAGCATCAGGTAACCTGTCCACCCAGTATACATAGTAATACAGTCCACACTCAAAAGGTGATTACTATCATTTGTTTAACATTGGAGTACAGGCTAGACCAGGGATGGGCTACTGTGATGGGGGTGGGGGCCCTAACAAATCAGAACTCATCATGAGTACCCACAACCCCCCTGTTTTAAATATGTTTTAAAGTTCAGTTCCTGGAATTCTGCACATTTTTTGCCACAGGATGTTGAGAATATGTTTCCATTTTAAGGCAAGTTTCCTGCAATTGTACACATTTTTCTCCATGGGGCGTAGAGAAGATTTAGCAATTTCAACTGAGTTCCTAAAAAAATATACAGCACCAGTCAAATATTTGGACACGCCTACTCATTCAAGGGGTTTTTCTTTATTGTTACTATTTTCTACACGGTACAATAATAGTCTAGACATCAACACTGTGAAATAACACATATGGAATCATGTAGTAACCAAAAAAGTGTTAAACAAATCAAAATATATTTTATTTTTTTAATTCTTCAAAGTAGCCATCCTTTGCCTTGATGACAGCTTTGCACACTCTTGGCATTCTCTCAACCAGCTTCACCTGGAATGCTTTTCCAACAGTCTTGAAGGAGTTCCCACATATGCTGAGTATTTGTTGGCTGCTTTTCCTTCATTCTGCGGTACAACTCATCCCAAACCATCTGAATTGGGTTGAGGTCGTGTGATTGTGGAGGCCAGGTCATCTGATGCACCACCCCATCACTCTCCTACTTTGTCAAATAGCCCTTGCAAAACCTGGAGGTGTGTTGGGTAATTGTCCTGATGAAAAACAAATTATAGTCCCACTAAGTGTACCCCAGATGGGATAGTGTATCGCTGCAGAATGGTAGCCATGTTGGTGCCTTGAATTCTACATAAATCACAGAGTGTCACCAGCAAAACACCCCCACACTGGAATTTTACTGAGGTCATGACTAACGACTGACGGTTTGGCTGTAATATGGTCATTACAACAGCCCCTAGTCAAAGACTCAATCATGAACACTTCCTGACAGTTGTGACTGCTTTGCGTGATGTATGGTTATCTCTACCTTCTTGCCCTTTGTGCTGTTGTCTGTGTCCAATAATGTTTGTACCATGTTTTGTGCTGCTACCATGTTGTGTTGCTACCATGTTGTTGTCATGTTGTGTTACTCCCAAGTTGTACTGTCATGTGTTGCTGCCTTGTTATGTTGTCTTAGGTGTCTTCATGTAATGTTGTGGGGTCTCTCTTTATGTAATGTTGTGTAGTCTCTCTTTATGTAATGTTGTGTGGTCTCTCTTTATGTAATGTTGTGTGGTCTCTCTTTATGTAATGTTGTGTGGTCTCTTTATGTAATGTTGTGTGGTCTCTCTTTATGTAATGTTGTGGGGTCTCTCTTTATGTAATGTTGTGTGGTCTCTCTTTATGTAATGTTGTGTGGTCTCTCTTTATGTAATGTTGTGTGGTCTCTCTTTATGTAATGTTGTGTGGTCTCTCTTTATGTAATGTTGTGGGGTCTCTCTTTATGTAATGTTGTGTGGTCTCTCTTGTTGTGATGTTGTGTAGTCTCTCTTTATGTGATGTTGTGTAGTCTCTCTTTATGTAATGTTGTGGGGTCTCTCTTTATGTAATGTTGTGTGGTCTCTCTTTATGTAATGTTGTGTGGTCTCTCTTTATGTAATGTTGTGTGGTCTCTTTATGTAATGTTGTGTGGTCTCTCTTTATGTAATGTTGTGTGGTCTCTCTTTATGTAATGTTGTGTGGACTCTCTTTATGTAATGTTGTGTGGTCTCTCTTTATGTAATGTTGTGTGGACTCTCTTTATGTAATGTTGTGTGGTCTCTCTTTATGTAATGTTGTGTGGTCTCTCTTTCTTTACGTAATGTTGTGTGGTCTCTCTTTATGTAATGTTGTGTGGTCTCTCTTTATGTAATGTTGTGTGGTCTCTCTTTATGTAATGTTGTGTGGTCTCTCTTTATGTAATGTTGTGTGGTCTCTTTATGTAATGTTGTGTGGTCTCTCTTTATGTAATGTTGTGTGGTCTCTCTTTATGTAATGTTGTGTGGTCTCTCTTTATGTAATGTTGTGTGGTCTCTCTTTATGTAATGTTGTGGGGTCTCTCTTTATGTAATGTTGTGTGGTCTCTCTTTATGTAATGTTGTGTGGTCTCTCTTTATGTAATGTTGTGTGGTCTCTCTTTATGTAATGTTGTGTGGTCTCTCTTTATGTAATGTTGTGTGGTCTCTCTTTATGTAATGTTGTGTGGTCTCTCTTTATGTAATGTTGTGGGGTCTCTCTTTATGTAATGTTGTGTGGTCTCTCTTTATGTAATGTTGTGTGGTCTCTCTTTATGTAATGTTGTGTGGTCTCTCTTTATGTAATGTTGTGTGGTCTCTCTTTATGTAATGTTGTGTGGTCTCTTTATGTAATGTTGTGTGGTCTCTCTTTATGTAATGTTGTGTGGTCTCTTTATGTAATGTTGTGGGGTCTCTCTTTATGTAATGTTGTGTGGTCTCTCTTTATGTAATGTTGTGGGGTCTCTCTTTATGTAATGTTGTGTGGTCTCTCTTTATGTAATGTTGTGTGGTCTCTCTTGTTGTGATGTTGTGTAGTCTCTCTTTATGTAATGTTGTGTGGTCTCTCTTGTTGTGATGTATATTTTGTTCTACATCTATATGTCATTTGTTTTTTATTTTTGTGTTTTTAATCCGAGGCCCCACAGGAGGTATTTAGCCTTTTGGTCAGCCGTCATTGTAAATAAGAATTTGTTCTTAACTGACTTGACTAGTTAAATAAAGGTTAAATAAATAAAATAAAATAAAAGTTACTACCGGAATTTAGGATTAGGCTTGCTATAGTGTGGTCTAATGAACACACCCCAGCAAATGGTACTGTAGATTTCCTCATGAACAAGGACATGGTCTTCAAGCAGTTTGCCAGAGACTGTGTTCATTAGTATTCATGATGTGGAGGAGGATGCAACGTAACCTCTCAGGGTGTATCGCTCGTATCATATTTGTTATCCCCACCCTGTGACCCACATGGGCTGAGAAGGTGCTGGCACAGCTGGCAACAACCCTCTGAGCATACGACCCTCCAGCTGGACAAACCCCTCCCAAATGGCACCCTATTCCCTACATAGTGCACTACTTTTTTTTTTACCAGAGCCCACCCAATTCCCTACACAGTGAAACCCTACTCCCTGCATTGTGAATCCCTACTCCCTGCATTGTGAATCCCTACTCCCTGCATTGTGAATCCCTATTCCCTACATTGTGAATCCCTATTCCCTACATGGTGAAACCCTATTCCCTACATTGTGAATCCCTACATAGTGAAACCCTATCCCCTACATAGTGAAGCACTATTCCCTACATAGTGAAACCCTACCCCCTACATAGTGAAACCCTATTCCCTACATAGTGAAGCCCTATTCCCTACATAGTGAAACCCTATCCCCTACATAGTGAAGCCCTATTCCCTACATAGTGAAACCCTATCCCCTACATAGTGAAGCCCTATTCCCTACATAGTGAAGCCCTATTCCCTACATAGTGAAACCCTACCCCCTACATAGTGAAACCCTATCCCCTACATAGTGAAACCCTATCCCCTACATAGTGAAGCCCTATTCCCTACATAGTGAAACCCTATCCCCTACATAGTGAAACCCCACCCCCTACATAGTGAAACCCTACCCCCTACATAGTGAAACCCTATCCCCTACATAGTGAAGCCTTATTCACTACATAGTGAAACCCTATCCCCTACATAGTGAAACCCTATCCCCTACATAGTGAAACCATATCCCCTACATAGTGAAGCCTTATTCCCTACATAGTGAAACCCTACCCCCTACATAGTGAAACCCTACCCCCTACATAGTGCACTACTTTTAGAACAGAGTTCCATTAGGGATACAATCACAGTTTCACCCAGAGAGAGAAGGGCCTATAGCCTGAGGAGCCCTGGAATGAACACACACACAGAGAAGGGCCTATAGCCTGAGGAGCCCTGGAATGAACACACACACACCCAGAGAGAAGGGCCTATAGCCTGAGGAGCCCTGGAATGAACACACACACACACACACAGAGAGAAGGGCCTATAGCCTGAGGAGCCCTGGAATGAACACACACACACACACACACACACACACACACACCCAGAGAGAGGGGCCTATAGCCTGAGGAGCCCTGGAATGAACACACACACACACACCCAGAGAGAGGGGCCTATAGCCTGAGGAGCCCTGGAATGAACACACACACACATGCACCCAGAGAGAAGGGCCTATAGCCTGAGGAGCCCTGGAATGAACACACACACACACACACACAGGAATGCAACACAGGCACTTAAGCACACAGACACCAACACGTTGGAGGCGATCGGGTCTCTCATTAAGACTGTTTGAATCTATTAACATTCACATCCTGGCGTGTGAAGATATGTCAAGGTCTTCGTTATCACGTGGTGAAACCACCAAGGTTTTAGTCATCACCACCAACACAACAAAAACAGAGCTTGTTTCTCAGTGTGAAATAGGGAGCAGGGTCACAAACAAATGCAAATTCTCTGATTTTAAACACTGAGAAACTAATGTCTGTGTAAAACAACCTAATAATCACCATAATGCCAAAAAAGTGCTATATTTTGCCTGAACTAGAGAGGGAGGCCAAATGCTCTTATTTCATACACTGAGAAACACATTTCTGTCAAAGCCTTCATGTTTCACTGGCTTCAGGCCCTGGGGGTGGTTTTCAGTGTCAGCTGTAATGTCATTTCAGTAAGTCCCACTGTAGTATCCTGCTACTTACTGCAGGGCCATCCAAGGGACCGGGTGGTCTGGGAGAGGGAGAGGGGGAGGGGGAGTGAGTTGTTACGTACACCACCACCAGAACAAGGGCAGAGGAGCCAAAGCTATGACTATGTAACAAAAGACGTCTTATTCCCTATATAGTGCACTACTTTTGACCATAGCCCTGTGGTGTAAGTAGTGCACTTTATTAGGAAATAGGGTACCATTTAGAGCGCAAACGTCATGACGGAACCCAGTCCTTTATTGGGTCATCGTCATCCAGCAGCTAAAAATATCACGTTACAGAGGAGGAAGTTCAGGCATTTAGAATCAAATGTGAAGTAGCGCTTTATAGTTATGTGATGACATCACGTGCTACGTGTACCGTCAAAATGATTTAGCGATCATAGTTTGCGTCACGTGTCGCAATAAAGAAAGTTCAACAAAAGAAAAATGCACCGCTGTCGAAACAAGAGACTAAATGTGTCTTGATCTTTAGAAAATGTATCCTATATCTGGCATTTTATTACACATATCGCAATTATTATTTTTGCCACATTGCTTTTGTCGATTAATCCTGGGTCAATGGAAACCTGTCTATTGTGTATTTAAGAGGAGGAAGTTCAGTCAGTCACTGTGTACCAGGAGATTTTCTACATCATAACTCAAGAGATGAGGGAGATGTAGTGCGCTATGTAGGGCATAGGGTGTCATTTGGGACATAACCTTTAGTTGTTTTAACGAAGTGTCATAAACTAGGTTTCCATCCAATTTACGACAGATTTACATGAAAATATTCAAAAATCTGCATAAAACAATACCCGCATTTTCCCCACCAGAGATGTGTTTCCATCAAACAGACCCATTGCGGATTAAAAGGCTGTGGGTGAAGACGTCGTGCACATAAACAATAACTTTTGTGGTTAATTGACATTGTACTGAATGAAAAAAAATGGGTTTCCATCGCATTTTCAACTCTACTGATGGTTTTGTCACAAACTGTTGTGTTAAACAGCAAACGTGCCCACTCTGGTCTTCACACGTGCGTTCTAGCCAACAGCTGGCAGATAACAGTGCTGGTAGGCTACCTGCATTTTGAAATGATTCTGGATAAGAGCGATATATTTGTTTTATATTTGTTTTATTTGTCAAACAGCAGCCAAGCATCATCATGTCACCAGGATAAGATATTTATTGGAAAGGAGCATCAAGCTCATCATGTGCACTTTCACCACCCTGTGAAGTTCATGATCATTGATTTAATATGTAGCCTAATAAACTGCACGGACCAAACACATATCATCGCGTGACTCCACGTTTACTTCAATATGATGGTTATTAAATCAATACTTGCGCATAAAGGCGTTTCCACCGCTATGTCTCGCATAATTAACTTTACCGACACAAAAAGATCCCGCCATGTCCAACGAACAAATTGTCTGTCAGCAATTAAACTAGACACACAAATGCTCCTGTTGACTGGGCCTCCTTCAGAGCGCTAAGAAACAAATACACAGGATTGATCAGGAAGTCCAAATCAGATGACAATTTAAATACAGTCACAGAACCTAAACAACCCTACCAAGTTCTGGAAGCTAATCAAATCAGTGTCAGAATCTAATATATCCTCTGGCCTTCCTGACCATTTAATGATGGATTCTAATGAAGTGAAGGATAAAGCCCATATTGTAGGGGTTTTTAACAAGCACTTCATATCTGCTGGTTCAGTTGTTGATAATGGTGGGGCCCAGGCCTCTAATGTCAGCTCTGTTACAGTCAACTATGATATAGGCCCTCATGTCAACCATTTGAACTTTGAGCCTGTTTCTTATACTGAGGTCTATAAAGAACTAAAGACAATAGACACTAAAACGTCTGCCGGTCCAGACAACAGCTGGTATTATAGCAGCTAGCAGCTGGTATTATCACAGAACCTGTGGCTCACATTTTCAACTTGAGTCTCTTGACCAATTCCATACCCAGCATTTGTAAATCAGTTTATGTCCTCCCACTGCTAAAAGGGTGGAGATCCCTCAGATGCCAATAACTATCGTCCCATCTCTAAACTCCATATCCTGGCCAAAGTCTATGAATCCCTAGTGAACTCACAGTTAAAAAAACGTCTTAATTGAAAAGAACATACTGAGTGGGGTTCAGTCTGGATTTAGATCGGGGCACAGCACCACACCTGCAGCTATGGCAGTAGCAAACAACATCATTAATGCACTTGATAAAAAGCAACATTGTGCTGTCATTTGATTCAGTTGACCATTAATTGTTGCTAGCTAGACTCAGAAACATTGGTCTCAGTGAAGGGGCAGTAAATTGGTTTAGGAACTATATTTCTGACAGAACACAATGTGTTATATACTGACAATCACAAGTCTAGCTTTCTAGAGATTAATAGAGGTGTGCCCCAGGGTTCCATTTTAGCTCCTGTGTTGTTCTCAATGTTTGTCAATGATTTGGGAAATGGGATGCAACCAGCAAAGTTACATCTATATGCAGATGTGCAGTTATATATTCATGTGCTCCTTCTCTGGTTCAGGCTGTTGAAGAGCTCCAGACTGCTTTTCAGTCACTGCAGGCCTCCCTTTATGGTCTCAAACTGGTCTTGAAAGTACAAAAAAACTAAATTCATGACCTTTATCAGAGCTAGAACTCTGCCAGAGAACGTTAGCATTGTCACTTCTGGTGGCTTATCCACTGAAAAAGTGTCATCCTACAAATAACTAGGCATCTGGTTGGATGACAAGTTGTCCTTTAAAGTTCATGTTGATAATCTTGTGACAAAGCTTAAATTGAAATTTGGTTTTTAGTTTCGTAATAAGGCTTGCTTCCTGCTTATGGCTAGAAAGAAGCTTGTTCAGGCCACTGATTATGGTGACTTGTTGTATATACATGCTGCCTCCTCTGTCTAACAGAGACTGAACTCTTTTATCATGCAGCCTCCTCTGTCTTACAGAGACTGGACTATGTTTATCATGCAGCCTCTTCCGTCTTAGAGACTGGACTCTGTTTATCATGCAGCCTCCTCCATCTTAGAGACTGGACTCTGTTTATCATGCAGCTTATTCCGTCTTAGAGACTGGACTCTGTTTATCATGCAGCCTCCTCCATCTTAGAGACTGGACTCTGTTTATCATGCAGCCTCCTCTGTCTTACAGAGACTGGACTCAGTTTATCATGCAGCTTCTTCCGTCTTAGAGACTGAACTCTGTTTATCATGCAGCCTCCTCTGTCTTACAGAGACTGGACTATGTTTATCATGCAGCTTCTTCCGTCTTAGAGACTGGACTCTGTTTATCATGCAGCTTCTTCCGTCTTAGAGACTGGACTCTGTTTATCATGCAGCTTCTTCCATCTTAGAGACTGGACTCTGTTTATCATGCAACTTCTTCCGTCTTAGAGACTGGACTCTGTTTATCATGCAGCTTCTTCCGTCTTAGAGACTGGACTCTGTTTATCATGCAGCTTCTTCCGTCTTAGAGACTGAACTCTGTTTATCATGCAGCCTCCTCTGTCTTACAGAGACTGGACTATGTTTATCATGCAGCCTCTTCCGTCTTAGAGACTGGACTCTGTTTATCATACAGCCTCTTCCATCTTAGAGTCTGGACTCTGTTTATCATGCAGCCTCTTCTGTCTTAGAGACTGGACTCTGTTTATCATGCAGCCTCCTCTATCTTAGAGACTGCACTCTGTTTATCATGCAGCCTCTTCCGTCTTAGAGACTGGACTCTGTTTATCATGCAGCCTCTTCTGTCTTAGAGACTGGACTCTGTTTATCATGCAGCCTCTTCCATCTTAGAGACTGGACTCTGTTTATCATGCAGCCTCTTCCATCTTAGAGTCTGGACTCTGTTTATCATGCAGCCTCTTCCGTCTTAGAGTCTGGACTCTGTTTATCATGCAGCCTCTTCTGTCTTAGAGACTGGACTCTGTTTATCATGCAGCCTCTTCCATCTTAGAGAGACTGGACTCTGTTTATCATGCAGCCTCTTCCATCTTAGAGTCTGGACTCTGTTTATCATGCAGCCTCTTCTGTCTTAGAGACTGGACTCTGTTTATCATGCAGCCTCCTCTATCTTAGAGACTGCACTCTGTTTATCATGCAGCCTCTTCCGTCTTAGAGACTGGACTCTGTTTATCATGCAGCCTCTTCCGTCTTAGAGACTGGACTCTGTTTATCATGCAGCCTCCTCTGTCTTACAGAGACTGGACTATGTTTATCATGCAGCCTCTTCCGTCTTAGAGACTGGACTCTGTTTATCATGCAGCCTCCTCCATCTTAGAGACTGGACTCTGTTTATCATGCAGCTTCTTCCGTCTTAGAGACTGGACTCTGTTTATCATGCAGCCTCCTCCATCTTAGAGACTGGACTCTGTTTATCATGCAGCTTCTTCCATCTTAGAGACTGGAATCTGTTTATCATGCAGCTTCTTCCGTCTTAGAGACTGGACTCAGTTTATCATGCAGCTTCTTCCGTCTTAGAGACTGAACTCTGTTTATCATGCAGCCTCCTCTGTCTTACAGAGACTGGACTATGTTTATCATGCAGCTTCTTCCGTCTTAGAGACTGGACTCTGTTTATCATGCAGCTTCTTCCGTCTTAGAGACTGGACTCTGTTTATCATGCAGCTTCTTCCATCTTAGAGACTGGACTCTGTTTATCATGCAGCTTCTTCCGTCTTAGAGACTGGACTCTGTTTATCATGCAGCTTCTTCCGTCTTAGAGACTGAACTCTGTTTATCATGCAGCCTCCTCTGTCTTACAGAGACTGGACTATGTTTATCATGCAGCCTCTTCCGTCTTAGAGACTGGACTCTGTTTATCATACAGCCTCTTCCATCTTAGAGTCTGGACTCTGTTTATCATGCAGCCTCTTCTGTCTTAGAGACTGGACTCTGTTTATCATGCAGCCTCCTCTATCTTAGAGACTGCACTCTGTTTATCATGCAGCCTCTTCCGTCTTAGAGACTGGACTCTGTTTATCATGCAGCCTCTTCTGTCTTAGAGACTGGACTCTGTTTATCATGCAGCCTCTTCCATCTTAGAGACTGGACTCTGTTTATCATGCAGCCTCTTCCATCTTAGAGTCTGGACTCTGTTTATCATGCAGCCTCTTCCGTCTTAGAGTCTGGACTCTGTTTATCATGCAGCCTCTTCTGTCTTAGAGACTGGACTCTGTTTATCATGCAGCCTCTTCCATCTTAGAGAGACTGGACTCTGTTTATCATGCAGCCTCTTCCATCTTAGAGAGACTGGACTCTGTTTATCATGCAGCCTCTTCCATCTTAGAGTCTGGACTCTGTTTATCATGCAGCCTCTTCTGTCTTAGAGACTGGACTCTGTTTATCATGCAGCCTCCTCTATCTTAGAGACTGCACTCTGTTTATCATGCAGCCTCTTCCGTCTTAGAGACTGGACTCTGTTTATCATGCAGCCTCTTCCGTCTTAGAGACTGGACTCTGTTTATCATGCAGCCTCCTCTATCTTAGAGTCTGGACTCTGTTTATCATGCAGCTTCTTCCGTCTTAGAGACTGGACACTGTTTATCATGCAGCCTCTTCCATCTTAGAGACTGGACTCTGTTTATCATGCAGCCTCTTCCATCTTAGAGTCTGGACTCTGTTTATCATGCAGCCTCTTCTGTCTTAGAGACTGAACTCTGTTTATCATCCTTTGAGCTAGGTAACAGATCTTTCACCTGGGTAACAGATCTTTCACCTGGGTAACAGATCTTTCATCTGGGTAACAGATCTTTGAGCTGGGTAACAGATCTTTCACCTGGGTAACAGATCTTTCACCTTGGTAACAGATCTTTGAGCTGGGTAACAGACCTTTGAGCTGGGTAACAGATCTTTCACCTGGGTAACAGATCTTTCACCTGGGTAACAGATCTTTGAGCTGGGTAACAGATCTTTGAGCTAGGAAACAGGAAGTAATAGTTTAACTCCGACCGTCCAACTCTTGACAATAAAAAAAAAGGGACACATTTTTGTTCAGAAAACCTTTAATTGTAATTAGAATTACTTATAATGACATATTTCAATAAATATTTAGTTATATACATTTACAGCAGAAATTGTACATTCCTTTTTTCTTCAAATTGCTCACATTTTTGTACAAGCCAAAAATATCTGCCATTGTAATTATATTCATGCAAAATATTCAGTGTTTTCACATTTTAATGAAAAATAAAAAGGATTTGCTGAACTTTTTTCCTTCTTCTGAAGTGCACTCTTGGATTATTATCATAACTGTAATTAGCAAATCAAGATGTGCACTTTGTGCCAATACACAATATTTAAGCAAGTAAAACAAAATTAAGGCCATTCCAACTTGTGCTAAAAAAGAATAAAAATACCTAAATAAAAAAAGTTTCAATTTTTGTGTACAGTTCAGTTCATGACTGGTTATTTGTGTCCATCTCTATCACTGGGTGGTGAGTGCATCACCACAACCAGGGCATCTGATATATAAAAATACAATAAACAGAATCAAACAACTGTTGCAATTACTAACAAATCATAACATGCTAGTTGAATTTCATACTTTTAAAATGTTCATATTGCTCTGTCCTATATGCCAAATATTATATGAACTTCCTTCATTGTCAATAATATTTGACATTATGATAGGTCAGGTTGATATGAAGGGTAGGAATCCTATCTGTTCAATGGAGGGTTTCCCCCATCAGTGAACATTCTAACCACTTCCATACTTTGAACATTGAATTGCTGAGTAGTCAAGTTAAACATACAATTCTTGTTGTAGAATGTGTCAGTGTTCTAGAATACGTCAGACCTTGTTGACGTTGTCTATTCAGAGCAGTAAGTGTCATTTCCATCTTGAATAACATAATAAACAAAGTAAGCCTTGTCCGAGCCCCTGCCCCTTGTCCCGTAGGGCAGGAGCCTATCAGGGTCAGGGTAAATTCCAGAAATTCAATTCCAATTCAATTCCTTCTTCCTATTCATGTCCCATGTATTCAATTCAAATTCCAGGACAATCCTCAATTGAATTAAAATTCAATTTAAATTGGAATTGACCCCAACCCTGGAGCCTATCTCCTGTTTCTGTAGCATGAGGCAGCTTGATGTACAAGTATACGCCCTGGACAGGGCGCTAGTAATAATGCACCTTAATAAGCAATTGGTTACAGTAAATCCATATAGCATTGTCCCAAGTGCAGTGATCCTTCTCATGGTCGGGGCATAGAGTTCAATCCATAACTATTGAATGTATGAGTGAATATCATGGTGGTTGAGTGGAGGTACATGATATGATTAGTTGCTAGTTCGTTGCATATTCAACACTGGGTAGCATTTTATTTAATGGATAGTTTTGTCTGAGGAAGTCAAAAACTGAGGAAAGATTCATGGTCAAAATCTGTGCTGAAATATTGTGGCCAAACGAATAACTATCAAATCTTTTGTCACTTTCAAAACGTATGATTACTGTGCTGATATTTTACCAATACGTTTTAACCCCCTTTAAGCAATTAACTTTTTTAAATGCATAGTTTTGGGTAAAGCATAATGTTATACATGTTGAAAGTTAATTTGCTGGGATAAAATAAAACTAATAGAAAAAAAGATAGCCCTTCAAATCAATTTTACCCCATCGACCGTGTCCGTGAAAACACACATCAATACGTTTTTGACAAATACTGCCTCAACTCGAAGGTATGAATTAGCGGAAGATAATATAAATTTTAAGAAATAGTTGACCCCCCGAAATTTTAAATATGGTTCTAATCTCTTGTGCAAGTCCATCAAGCCTTAAACATCAAACCACCTCAAACTATCATTAACACATTCGAAAATCTATGACATGTTAAAAAAAGTAATGGATTACACTTTTCACGAAGAAGAAGAAAACAGGGATGAAGAAGCAGAGAAAGTTTCATATCAAAATATATATAATATTGTTAATTGAATAGCATCATATTACCACAAAAAGAAATGGAAGCACTTTATCCACACACTGGAAAGTCAATGGAAAGAACTGAATCAATCTAAGTTACGACAACAAAACCTAAACAATATCCTGAACCAGTGTATAATATTGTGTGCAAAGGTGTTCGTTCTGGCATCTTTCCCCTTATGACGTCATATTCAAAACCGAACCAGGAAGGCAATGATCATAGGTTAACAAAACACTTATCTGGTTTGGAATAAAAACCAAGTAGAGGAAAATAACATTTGGCAATGAAGTTAAATGTAAAAAAAACTAACTCGACAAGTGTTTATTTCCACTGTGTCCGAGTCTCCCATCCATGACAATGTGTCGCAGGCCATACTTCCTGCGGTAGCAGTAGTGTAGTCTTTATTTCTGGGGCTTGGTGACAGCACTTTAGGTTAGATAAACAATGTCCCAGAGGTGGGGCTACAGAGAGCAGAGAGTCTTAAATATGCAATATGAAAAGCCACTGTAGCTTGGCCTGCTTGTAGTTGAATGTGAATGTGTTTAGAATCATGGGCCTAGGAGGAGGGTGAATAGTTTACATTATGCTTGGGGATGTAGATATGAAGGCCTTGTGTGTGTATGTATGTATGTATGTATGTTTGTATGTATGTATGTATGTATGTGTGTATGTATATGTCCACCATTGGAAATATGAGCACTGTGATTTGTAATATCTGAGATTAAAAGCCTTGATGTCACACAAGTTCAAACCGATTTATGATAATGTTTTGTAAATGGTAAAGCTAATAAAAAAAATAATTGCATATATTAATTATTGCATAGAAAAGCTTGGTGAGAAGTCATGGATTTCAGTATCTTAAATCAAGCCTCTTGAATAAATGAATCAGCTACACAGAATCCTGTAGTTGTGTGAACTGTTAAATGTACTGTATGGTACACCAATGAGAAGAATGTGTTAATCATTGCTGTTAAAGTAGCAAACTTTTTCCCATGATTTTGAGTGAATATCTTTAGGCATATTTTGTAAATGATTATAATATCACTTTTTTATTTTTTAAGCTACATTATTAATGTATGTATTAATATGTATCAATGGTAATAATTGTTAAGGTACAGTAGGTGTTTTCTTGTTAAATCTTAACTCACTGCATTTTTCCTCCATCGACCTGCCGGGTATCTTACTGTACCTGGGCAATAAACAATGAGCTACGAAAAGAACTAAACAAATGTTAACAGTATAGCTTCAATGAAATGAGTAGGAAGAATCAGGATTTTTGTAACGCTTTTCCACTCTAGATATACTCTTAATTAATCATATTTTGATTGAAGTACCAAATCCTTAAAATAGCACATGAATACAGAAATCAAGAAATGCAACAATGACGATATGTGAATGATGGCAAATGTCCCTTTAGAATTAGACTTTAGAGTTCCCAAGAAGAGCTTGAGCTGATTACAGCAACGTGATGTATACTGAGCGCGTTAATTAAAAAACGATTTGCAATTATGAAATAAAGTTAAAGGCAGACAGAGGAACACGTTGACCACAGCGGTTAGAAACAATAGAATATTATTTTGACTCATCAAGTTTCCTTCATATAGTTGATAGCAGCATCAACCACATCTCAGTTTCTGTTGAGGGCTCAGGGAGCGTTGACAAGTGCTTGCAACACACATTGAAGCTAATTGAGATATATAGGACATATTGCATATTGCATCACTTCATTCATGGAATCACTAAATCATCTTAGAATCATCTTAGAATCATCTTAGAATCATCTTAGAATCATCTTAGAATCATCTTAGAATCCTCTTAGAATCATCTTAGAATCATCTTAGAATCATCTTAGAATCCTTTTAAAAATCCATCCCTCGTGTTCCATCCAGACGCCTGCCTTTCGAAGAAATAACCATTTTTTTAAATGTATGATAGATATATACTATATTAGAGAAATAATCGTTTTTAAATGTATGATAGATATATACTATATTACAGTGCTGTATGTTTCACCAAATTCTCCTTCTTTATAATGCAGTATTTGTCTTCTTCGAGTTGCGAAATAAAACGAACACTTCTTAGAAGAGAATCTCTCGCTCTTTCTTTTTTTATTTTTTATTCTCAGTTATCATAAATTCCAAAGCTCTTGAATGTATCGGTAAAAGTCGTAATATTTACTGATTTATCGTTTTGTAAATATTTTGCCACATTCATATATCATGCATTTTACTGCATTGCTATTGCACTGGTCCGGATTATTAGGGAGAAAAGAGGGAAAGAAAAGAAAATAACAAATATTGATAAATAACCTTTGCCAAGGCGATAGCCACCAAAAGCAAGTGAGCAAGTGAAGAGCGAGGAGTATTGGGGTTTGGGAGCAGGATGGTGTGGTATTGAACTCTCTCTCTTCCCTTGCTTACGTCATCTGGTGTACATCCGTGCTTCGGATGATCTTGTATACGAGCCAGTAGAAAATATTAAAAATGAGGAAGACTAGCGGGAAAGCCACGCGAGAGACCGTGTCGATCCTCTTCGCGCGGCCGATGAAGAGCTTGCGCATCTCTTCCACCGTTTTCTCCTGAGGGCCGGCAGTGGCGGTCGGGGCGTTGTTGTTGTTCCCTTTGATGGCCATGCCGTCTTTGGCCTGCAGGCAGGCAGGGCCCATGCCATAGGCGGTGAAGCTGAACCGGCCCTCACCGCCCTCATCCTCCTGTAACACAGCCAAATATTCATTCTGTTAGGAATTAAAAACCCCATTACACATTTGATATCCATGCCTGCTCTCTCTTTGTATACAGTGTCTCTTAAAGGCCCACCCCTTAAGTTGTAATAACATACAACTTTGATAATCATAGTGGGCCTTCATGGAAAAGGCTCTTAACTGACTTAAATCATAGTGGACCTTCATGGAAAAGGCTCTGAACAGACTTAAATCATAGTGGGCCTTCATGGAAAAGGCTCTTAACTGACTTAAATCATAGTGGGCCATTAAGGAAAAGGCTCTTAGCAGACTTAAATCATAGTGGACCTTCATGGAAAAGGCTCTGAACAGACTTAAATCATAGTGGACCTTCATGGAAAAGGCTCTGAACAGACTTAAATCATAGTGGACCTTCATGGAAAAGGCTCTTAGCAGACTTAAATCATAGTGGACCTTCAAGGAAAAGGCTCTGAACAGACTTTAATCATAGTGGACCTTTAAGTAAAGCAGAGACATATTAATGAACATAACGAGGCACATCATGTTGAGCATTAAATGTCAAAGTCCAACATGATTCACAGCAGTCTATCTCATGAACCATTGATATGCATTGTGATGCATATGGTTTGCATGGGTGGACAATTCACATGTTTAGCTATGTCATCACTCAGAGTTAAGAGGCAAGGTTAGCATGTTATAAAGGACATGTTATCTCGATATCATACGTACACTACCAGTCAAAAGAACACCTGCTCATTCAAGGGTTTTTTCTTTATTTAAAAAAAAAACTATTTTCCACATTTCAGAATAATAGTGAAGACATCAAAACTATGAAATAACACATATGGAATCACGTAGTAACCAAAAAAGTCTTAAAATATATGTTATATTTGAGATTCTTCAAATAGCCACCCTTTGCCTTGATGACAGCTTTGCACACTCTTGAAATGCATTTCAATTAACAGGTGTGCCTTGTTTAAAGTTAATTTGTGGAATTTCTTTCCTTCTTAATGTGTTTGAGCCAATCAGTTGTGTTGTGACAAAGTAGGGGTGGTAGAAGATAGTCCATATTATGTCAAGAACAGCTCAAATAAGCAAAGAGAAACGTCAATCCATCATTACTTTAAAGGAATGAAGGTCAGTCAATACGGAACATTTCAAGAACTTTGAAAGTTTCTTCAAGTGCAGTCGCAAAAACCATCAAGAGCAATGATGAAACTGGCTCTCATGAGAACCGCTACAGGAATGGAAGACCCAGAGTTACCTCTGCTGCAGAGGATAAATTAATTAGTTACCAGCCTAAGAAATTGCAGCCCAAAAAAATGCTTCACAGAGTTCAAGTAACAGACACATCTCAACATCAACTGTTCAGAGGAGACTGTGTGAATCAGGCCTTCATGGTCGAATTGCTGCAAAGAAATAACTACTAAAGGACACCAATAATAAGAAGAGACTTGCTTGGGCCAAGAAACACGAGCAATGGACATTAGTCCTTTGGTCTAGAGTTTGTCCTTTTGGAGAATTTTGGTTCCAACCGCCATGTCTTTGTGAGACGAGGTGTGGTGAACGTATGATCTCCGCATGTGTAGTTCCCACCGTGAAGCATGGAGGAGGAGGTGTG
>NC_050571.1:8552668-8587668 GCF_013265735.2 Oncorhynchus mykiss | reverse complement strand
ATGAAAGAGAGGCCAGTGGAGGTTAATTCAAAATATCTCTACATAAAGGCCTAGTCACAGGATATTTGGTAATAATTACATAAAACAATGTAATGATAATAACATAATATAACAATATTATTAACTGCAATACTATTATAATATTGTTAACTGCAATACTATACAGGCCTAACACCACTCGAAACAAGAATTTGTTAGCATTTTCTATAAAAAGCAGCAGAAAAATGCTTGACTTGTATTTCACATACTACAGTAGTACATGATGACATCACCCAACCGGAATCTCCTGAACTCATACTGTTTAAAAGGCTGGATGAAGAATTGGGTCATTCCTGCCAAACATTGGGATTTACAGACTACCAGCTATCATCTCTTGTAGAGGTTAGAGTACTAAGCACTGTATGGTACTCAGAGTTTACGTCCCAAATGGCACCCTATTCCCTGTATAGTGCACTACTTTTGACCAGAGCCCTATGGCACCTTATTCCCTGTATAGTGCACTACTTTTGACCAGAGCCCTATGGCACCTTATTCCCTGTATAGTGCACTACTTTTAACCAAAGCCCTATGGAACCCTAATCCCTGTATAGTGCACTACTTTTGACCAGAGCCATATGGCACCTTATTCCCTGTATAGTGTACTACTTTTGACCAGAGCCCTATGGCACCCTATTCCCTGTATAGTGCACGACTATTGACCAGAGCCCTATGGAACCCTAATCCCTGTATAGTGCACTACTATTGACCAGAGCCGTATGGTTGCCATTAGGAATGTGGCCAGCTTCTCGATTTACCTGAGACAGACTAGTGCTCCAGGGAACAGTTGACTAATCTACCCTCACTGAGTACATACCCTCCTTTCAGGGATTATGGATTAGAACAATAATACTGAGGATTTATTTTCTGCTTTTTTACTCTCTTTTGAATGACTGAATGGATTCACATTCCCTGGACATAGTCTGTGGCTGTAGCCTCTTTGCCTGCCTGTCTGCCAGGTCAGCGCATGGAATGAAAAGGAGTTTATGGAATATTTATGTCTAACTCCTTCTAGGATTTTCTGTGTTTTCTCTCTTTTCCCTCCTCTTCCACCTCCTCGTCCTCATCCTCCTCCACCTCCTCCTCCTCCTCCCCCACCTCATCCTCCTCTACCTCCTCCTCCTCCACCACCTCATCCTCCTCCACCTCCTCCTTCTCCACCTCCTCCTCCTCCTCCTCCTCTACCTCCTTCTCCTCCTCCTCCACCTCCTCCACCTCCTCCTCCTCCACCACCTCATCCTCCTCCACCTCCTCCTTCTCCTCCTCCTCCTCCTCTAACTCCTTCTCCTCCTCCTCCTCCTCCTCCTCCTTCTCCTCCTCCTCCACCTCCTCCTCCTCCACCACCTCATCCTCCTCCACCTCCTCCTTCTCCTCCTCCTCCTCCTCTAACTCCTTCTCCTCCTCCTCCTCCTCCTCCTTCTCCTCCTCCTTCTCCTCCTCCTCCTCCTCCACCTCCTCCTTTTCCTCCTCCACCTCCTGCGGTTCTCACCAGTCACCTCCTCAGACTTCTTCTATATTCCCCCCCTCAAGGCTGACAGGTTTACTTCTTATGAAATCACACGGTCTTGGTTTTAATCAATTAATCTGGACACATAAAATGTATTGATTAAATGGTAAGAATAATAACCATTTGAATTCCTCCATCTAGCTTCACCTCAGAGAAATTAGATGAATAATGCAGAGAAATAGTCCCCTAGCTGGATCAGAGTTTTAGGAAGAGATGGAGCATCATGCTCTGTGGTAGATAGATACTACTAAATAAGTTTTAGGAAGAGATGGAGCAACATGCTCTGTGGTAGATATATACTACTAAATGAGTTTTAGGAAGAGATGGAGCAACATGCTCTGTGGTAGATAGATACTACTAAATGAGTTTTAGGAAGAGATGGAGCAACATGCTCTGTGTTGTGGTAGATAGATACTACTAAATAAGTTTTAGGAAGAGATGGAGCAACATGCTCTGTGGTAGATAGATACTACTAAATGAGATTTAGGAAGAGATGGAGCATCATGCTCTGTGGTAGATAGATACTACTAAATGAGTTTTAGGAAGAGATGGAGCAACATGCTCTGTGGTAGATAGATACTACTAAATTAGTTTTAGGAAGAGATGGAGCAACATGCTCTGTGTTGTGGTAGATAGATACTACTAAATACGTTTTAGGAAGAGATGGAGCAACATGCTCTGTGGTAGATAGATACTACTAAATGAGTTTTAGGAAGAGATGGAGCAACATGCTCTGTGGTAGATAGATACTACTAAATGAGTTTTAGGAAGAGATGGAGCAACATGCTCTGTGGTAGACAGATACTACTAAATGAGTTTTAGGAAGAGATGGAGCAACATGCTCTGTGGTAGATAGATATTACTAAAATGAGTCATACTTTGATAGCTGTATTTGATATTCAGTCATCAAGACATCAATATCACAAACACCATCAGATATACGATAGCGATGGAGTTTCAATAAAATAATTTGAGATCTTATTAAAAACACAGTGTAGAGATGGTGTATTCAATTTCAATCTACTTGTTCTATAGCCTGATCCCAGATCTGTTTGTGCTGTCTTGCCAACTGCTTTGGTCAATGTGCATAACAAACTAGGTATGACAACTTTGATACGAGGATAACAGGCACCACCCTTTGGGAATGTTGTAATGCAGTGGCCTTTAAGGCCAACAGTTACAACCTGGTGTGCTCTTGGGCCTGTTAGATGATAGATTATGTCAGACTACGTTATTAAGGTATGTGGGAATAATTACATTGTTGTGGATCTGATACATACAGTAGCTCATTCTTCTGTTTGGGCTTTGTCCATGGATGTGTCCCAAATGGCATGCTATTCCCTTTATAGTGCACTACTTTTAACCAGAGCCCTATAGACCCTGGTTAAAAAGTAATGCACTATATAGGGACTAGGGTGTCATTTGGGATGCATCCTAAGGGCTTTAAGGATTCTCAATACTCTCCCAGCATTACATATGAACTGTTGTGTACTTGTAGAGAATATGAGAAAGCAAAAAGCTAAATATTGAACTGAGACTGGCTCTGGTCTGAGAGGAGGGGGCAGGTGATTGGAAGTGTTCCTGTGAAAAGTGTTTGTCTAGTCTATGATTAGATCATAAAAAGTGAATCCTAATAATATTTTTTAAAAAGCAGTTAATTGACCTTCATGTGTCGCCTCCTTCTCCTGAAGCGCAGCAGTTCCTTGTGTTGCCGAGCGATGAAGTTCACAGCAGCGTACTCAAGCAGGGCCGAGAAGACAAACAGGAGGCACACGGCCATCCAGATGTCAATGGCTTTCACATACGACACCTGTGAGTGGGCAGGAGGACACGGTGGTAAGTAGGAGGACAACAACAACAAAAACAAGAATAGAAACAACAAAAACAACAACAACACCAACAACAACAACACCAGCAAATGCAACACCACCAACACCAATACCACCAACAACACCAACAACACCAACAACACCAACTCCACCAACAACACCAACACCAACAATACCAACAACACCAACACCAACAATACCAACATCACCAACAACAACAACACCAACAACACCAACTCCACCAACAATACCAACAACATCACCATCACCAACAACAACACACACCAACAACACAAACAACTCCAACACCAACAATACCAACAACACCACCAACAACACCAACACAAACAACTCCAACACCAACAACAACACCAACACCAACAACAGAAGGTGACTTTTTAATCTGGATTCTGTAGACTATTCAATTGAAACGGACCTTGGTACCATCTATATATATGTATCTGTATCTAATAATCCTGTGATGTCTGCTACAAAGACAACATTTACCATCTAACTCTGAGAACTGTCCAGTACACAGTAGTCTGTATGGTCAGTTGGCTTGGCAGGACTCTGCTCTGCCTGGGCAGTGAGATAGAGTGAGACACGGAAACCACATCTTTGACCTGGAAATGGGGCTAAAGCTAGACTGGGTTGGCTTGTCAGTTCAGCTGAAGCTCACTGTATTTGACAAGTCCAAGTGACCAAGTGGCCCTGGAATGCAGCTTAGGTGGCATTACAGAATGCATGGTTCACAAGACATTGTTCAAATGGTAAGAAGGCAGCAGCCCGAGACAGACAGAACGCAGACTACTGTTTTACTCTTTCCTGGTGTCGTTGGATTGTGGATTGATTTCTATTTCTCCACTCCAGATCAGATATTTTGATGTGTTTTACAGCACTTAGATCACTTAAAGTGGTGAAATGTATTACTCCGCTGGACATTTTCTTCACCTTTTCGTATTGAAAGTAGAGCACTACAACACGGGGGCTGGAAAATAATGGCAGCAAAAAAAAGTTACTTTTCTGTGGTGGCTATTTGTTGAGTAATGACACAGTAAAGGGTGACTTTCAAAATGGCCCTCTATCCTCTCCTTCCTTCCCTCCCTGTCACCAATGCAGCACCAAGTCAGTGAGGCGTGGAAGAGGGAGAGCAGTCTGTGCTGTGTGCACCTACGCTCAGCTGTGCTGTGTGATCATTATTGTGACAGCTGAACTGCATAGAAATCACGGTTCACTTGTTCAATTTTCCAGAGAACATGAATCACCTAATGTCAACAAGCAAAATGGGAGGATACTTTTCCAGGACATAATTATAAAATACTAGTCCCTCACGCAATGTCCCTCTTCCTTTTTAATCTGAAAATCCCTATAGCAAAAATAGTTTTCTTTAAAAAGGCATTTTTTTCCTTATGTTGAGTTAGTTTTACCATCCAGGACACTAGACAGTGTGGTTTGTAGTTCATCTAGGACAATAGACAGTGTGGTTTGTAGTTCATCTAGGACACTAGACAGTGTGGTTTGTAGTTCATCTAGGACAATAGACAGTGTGGTTTGTAGTTCATCTAGGACACTAGACAGTGTGGTTTGTAGTTCATCTAGGACAATAGACAGTGTGGTTTGTAGTTCATCTAGGACACTAGACAGTGTGGTTTGTAGTTAAATCTAGGACAATAGACAGTGTGGTTTGTAGTTCATCTAGGACAATAGACAGTGTGGTTTGTAGTTCATCTAGGACACTAGACAGTGTGGTTTGTAGTTCATCTAGGACAATAGACAGTGTGGTTTGTAGTTCATCTAGTTAAATTAACAGTGTGGTTTGTAGTTCATCTAGGACAATAGACAGTGTGGTTTGTAGTTCATCCAGGACAATAGACAGTGTGGTTTGTAGTTAATCTAGGACAATAGACAGTGTGGTTTGTAGTTCATCTAGGACAATAGACAGTGTGGTTTGTATTTCATCCAGGACAATAGACAGTGTGGTGAGAGAGAGAGTGTGTGTGTGTGTGTGTGTGTGTGTGTGTGTGTGTGTGTGTGTGTGTGTGTGTGTGTGTGTGTGTGTGTGTGCGTGTGTGTGTGTGTGTGTGTGTGTGTGTGTGTGCGCGTGTGTGAGTGTGTGTGTGTGTTCATGTCTGTATCTGACTGTGTGTGTGTGTTCATGTCTGTATCTGTGTGTGTGTGTGTTCATGTCTGTATCTGACTGTTGTGTGTGTGTTTGTGTGTGTGTGTGTTCATGTCTGTATCTGTGTGTGTGTGTGTTTGTGTGTGTGTGTGTTCATGCCTGTATCTGTGTGTGTGTGTGTTCATGTCTGTATCTGTGTGTGTGTGTGTTCATGCCTGTATCTGTGTGTGTGTGTGTTCATGTCTGTATCTCTGTGTGTGTGTGTGTTCATGCCTCTATCTGTGTGTGTGTGTGTTCATGTCTGTATCTCTGTGTGTGTCAAAGACAGGTGCAGGTGTGCTGTGTTCCTCTTCCTCTCCTCACCTTGGGGAGGGAGGCTCGGGAGCAGGAGCTCTGGGTTAGGGAGTTTGTCTCACCTTGGGGAGGGAGGCTCGGGAGCAGGAGCTCTGGGTTAGGGAGTTTGTCTCACCTTGGGGAGGGAGGCTCGGGAGCAGGAGCTCTGGGTTAGGGAGTTTGTCTCACCTTGGGGAGGGAGGCTCGGGAGCAGGAGCTCTGGGTTAGGGAGTTTGTCTCACCTTGGGGAGGGAGGCTCGGGAGCAGGAGCTCTGGGTTAGGGAGTTTGTCTCACTTTGGGGAGGGAGGCTCGGGAGCAGGAGCTCTGGGTTAGGGAGTTTGTCTCACCTTGGGGAGGGAGGCTCGGGAGCAGGAGCTCTGGGTTAGGGAGTTTGTCTCACCTTGGGGAGGGAGGCTCGGGAGCAGGAGCTCTGGGTTAGGGAGTTTGTCTCACCTTGGGGAGGGAGGCTCGGGAGCAGGAGCTCTGGGTTAGGGAGTTTGTCTCACCTTGGGGAGGGAGGCTCGGGAGCAGGAGCTCTGGGTTAGGGAGTTTGTCTCACCTTGGGGAGGGAGGCTCGGGAGCAGGAGCTCTGGGTTAGGGAGTTTGTCTCACCTTGGGGGGGGGGGGGGGGCTCAGGAGCAGGAGCTCTTGGTTAGGGAGTTTGTCTCACCTTGGAGATGAAGGCTCGGGAGCAGGAGCTCTAGGTTAGGGAGTTTGTCTCACCCTGGGGAGGGAGGCTCGGGAGCAGGAGCTCTGGGTTAGGGAGTTTGTCTCACCTTGGGGAGGGAGGCTCGGGAGCCGGAGCTCTGGGTGGTCATAGTGAGCACGGTGGTAATGCCCAGTCCCACTCTGGCAGGTGCAGCGTCCATGTTGATCCAGAAGGACACCCAGGACAAAATGACAATCAGAAGGCTGGGGATGTACATCTGAATCAGGTAATAGCCCATCTGCCTCTCCAGATGGAAACGAGCCTCGATACAAGTGAACTTTCCTGTTTTACAGAAGACACAGACAGAGGAGAAAGCAGGGGTTCAGTATTATACAGAGGACACAGACAGAGGAGAAAGCAGGGGTCATATAATAATATGATATATGTTATTATTACTACAATAGAGTCTATATACTATGATATAATATTATTACTGCAATAGAATCTATATACTATGATATAATATTATTACTACAGTATAGTCTATATACAGTACTATGATATAATATTATTACTACAATAGAGTCTATATACTATGATATAATATTATTACTGCAATAGAATCTATATACTATGATATAATATTATTACTACAGTAGAGTCTATATACAGTACTATGATATAATATTATTACTACAATAGAGTCTATATACTATGATATATTATAATATTATTGCTATTATACAGTCTTTATAGTATTATATATTATAATAGTATTATTACAATACAGTCTATATACTATGATATAATATGATATGTTATAATAGTATTACTACAACATAGTCTATACTATGATAAAATATATATCATAATATTATTACTACAATACAGTCTATATACCATGGTATGATATGTATTATAGTGTTATTACTACAATACAGTCTATATACTATTATATAATATATATTATAGTATTATTACTACAATACAGTCGATACTATGATATAATATATATTATAGTATTATTACTACAATACAGTCTATACTATGATAAAATATATATTACAATAATATTACTACAATAGAGTCAATATGCTATGATATGATATATTATAATAGTATTATCTAATCTTTCTCTGCTGTTGCTGCTGTGTTATGGATCTAGTGTTATCATAACTGATGTACTGTAACGCATCATCCAATCTTTCTGTTCTGCATGTCTCAAGAACACAAAGAAGAAAGTCAACTGCAGGCAATGAAATGGATAGCCTCAGTGCTGAATTATCCTCCTATTTCCCTGCAGTGTTGGAAGAGACCGAGGCAGAGCCCGGGAGAGAACATCAGTTTGACAGAGTGGCTGTAGGTAAAGTACCCCCTACGTTCAAATGTAACACACCACCTCAGCTGACAGGTTGTGGTTGAACCCACTACAGCTGACAGGCGTTATGTTGTGGTTGAACCCACTACAGCTGACAGGCGTTATGTTGTGGTTGAACCCACTACAGCTGACAGGCGTTATGTTGTGGTTGAACCCACTACAGCTGACAGGTGTTCTGTTGTGGTTGAACCCACAACAGCCAACAGTTGTTATGTTGTGGTTGAACCCACTACAGCCAACAGTTGTTATGTTGTGGTTGAACCCACTACAGCTGACAGGCGTTATGTTGTGGTTGAACCCACTACAGCTGACAGGCGTTATGTTGTGGTTGAACCCACTACAACTGACAGGCGTTATGTTGTGGTTAAACCCACTACAACTGACAGGCGTTATGTTGTGGTTAAACCCACTACAGCCAACAGTTGTTATGTTGTGGTTGAACCCACAACAGCCAACAGTTGTTATGTTGTGGTTGAACCCACTACAGCCAACAGTTGTTATGTTGTGGTTGAACCCACTACAGCTGACAGGTGTTCTGTTATGGTTGAACCCACAACAGCCAACAGTTGTTATGTTGTGGTTGAACCCACTGTAGTTGACATGTATTATGTTGTGTTTGAACCCACTGTAGTTGACATGTATTATGTTGTGGTTGAACCCACTACAGTTGACATGTGTTATGTTGTGGTTAAACCCATCTACAGTTGACATGTGTTATGTTGTGGTTGAACCCACTACAGCTGACAGGCGTTATGTTGTGGTTGAACCCACTACAGCTGACAGGCGTTATGTTGTGGTTAAACCCACTACAACTGACAGGCGTTATGTTGTGGTTAAACCCACTACAGTTGACATGTGTTATGTTGTGGTTGAACCCACTACAGCTGTCAGGCGTTATGTTGTGGTTGAACCCACTACAGTTGACATGTATTATGTTGTGGTTAAACCCACTACAACTGACAGGCGTTATGTTGTGGTTAAACCCACTACAGTTGACATGTGTTATGTTGTGGTTGAACCCACTACAGCTGTCAGGCGTTATGTTGTGGTTGAACCCACTACAGTTGACATGTATTATGTTGTGGTTGAACCCACTACAGCTGTCAGGCGTTATGTTGTGGTTGAACCCACTACAGTTGACATGTGTTATGTTGTGGTTGAACCCACTACAGCTGACAGGCGTTATGTTGTGGTTGAACCCACTACAGCTGACAGGCGTTATGTTGTGGTTAAACCCACTACAACTGACAGGCGTTATGTTGTGGTTAAACCCACTACAGTTGACATGTGTTATGTTGTGGTTGAACCCACTACAGCTGACAGGCGTTATGTTGTGGTTAAACCCACTACAACTGACAGGCGTTATGTTGTGGTTGAACCCACTACAGTTGACATGTGTTATGTTGTGGTTGAACCCACTACAGTTGACATGTATTATGTTGTGGTTGAACCCACTACAGCTGACAGGCGTTATGCTGTGGTTGAACCCACTACAGTTGACATGTATTATGTTGTGGTTGAACCCACTACAGTTGACATGTGTTATGCTGTGGTTGAACCCACTACAGTTGACATGTGTTATGTTGTGGTTGAACCCACTACAGTTGACATGTGTTATGTTGTGGTTGAACCCACTACAGTTGACATGTATTATGTTGTGGTTGAACCCACTACAGTTGACATGTGTTATGTTGTGGTTGAACCCACTACAGTTGACATGTGTTATGTTGTGGTTGAACCCACTACAGTTGACATGTATTATGTTGTGGTTGAACCCACTACAGTTGACATGTATTATGTTGTGGTTGAACCCACTACAGTTGACATGTGTTATGTTGTGGTTGAACCCACCTACTTCCCTGACCACAGCTGTGTAGCAAACACCACAACGGACGGTAAGGATTCCTCCCAAACAGCACCCTATTCACTATATAGTATAGGGTTTATAGGGCACTAGGGTGCCATTTTGGACATTAGCCCAGAACATAAGCTAAAAGAGGGCATTATAAACTCATGATAGGTATCCTCTTTCTTTTCATGCTGACTGTGTGATGTGAGCACCAGGTGTGTCTTGTCTGTCAAAGTGGCTTCGATGCTCAGATCGCTGACAAGTCATTAACTCAGCTTATAGTCATTGAAGACTGTCTTTGTCTTGAAGACTTTTAATTCAATTAGAGTTGAACCCTAGTGTATTG
Organism: Oncorhynchus mykiss; assembly: GCF_013265735.2. Lineage (NCBI taxonomy): Eukaryota > Metazoa > Chordata > Actinopteri > Salmoniformes > Salmonidae > Oncorhynchus > Oncorhynchus mykiss. The sequence goes on along the minus strand of NC_050571.1, from coordinate 8,577,621 downwards.
TTTTGGATGTGGACAGAGGGAGACATGGAGGGAGGCCACAGCGTCATTGAAATGGATTTATAGCTGTGATACACTTCAGGGCTTTTGCATCTGATAAGATATGGTCTCGTGATGATAGTGGGGTGTATTTGACAGACAGACAGACAGACAGACAGACAGACAGACAGACAGACAGACAGACAGACAGACAGACAGACAGACAGACAGACAGACAGACAGACAGACAGACAGACAGACAGACAGACAGAGATGATATTTACAGATCGAAAACAAATTAGGTTGACAATATTATAGCGAGAGCGAAACTGCAATGCACCAGCGACAATGATTAGTGTTGCATGTAGTTTCTGGACCAACCTACATGGACTAGGGAAAGGGGGGAGGGGACATGACATGTGGTCTGAACCAATCGACATGGACTAGGGAAAGGGGGGAGGGGACATGACATGTGGTCTGAACCAATCGACATGGACTAGGGAAAGGGGGGAAGGGATATAAACAGGACAAAGTATGAACGCTGAAGGAAGTACGCAGTGGGGCCGAGGAATCGTCTCTCCTCAAATCACTAGATTGCTGCTAGTAAACTTGAGACAAATGTCAAGTCTGTGCTTGATTGAGGAGCAGATAATCATGTACACACGGTGCAGCATGGCTGGTGAATAAAATTGGATTTGATTTATTTCAACTTTATTTAACTAGGCAAGTCAGTTTAAGAACAAATGATTATTTACAATGATGGTCTACCAAAAGGCCTCGTGCGGGACGGGGGCTGGGATTAAAAATAGAAATATAGGACAAAACAGACATCACGACCAGAGAGACACCAAAACATTACATAAAGAGAGACCTAAGACAACAGCATAGCATGGCAGCAACACATGACAACAACATGGTAGCAACACAGCATGACAACAGCATGGCAGCAGCACAAAACATGGAACAAACATTATTGGCACAGAAAACAGCACAAAGGGCAAGAAGGTAGAGGCAAAAATACATCACGCGAAGCAGCCACAACTGTCAGTAAGAGTGTCCATGATTGAGTCTTTAAATGAAGAGATGGAGATAAAACTGTTCAATTTGAGAGTTTTTCGCAGCTCGTTCCAGTCTCTAGCTGCAGCGAACTGAAAAGAGCACCGACCCAGAGATGTGTGTGCTTTGGGGACCTTTAACAGAATGTGACTGGCAGAACGGGTGTTGTGGAGGATGAGGGCTGCAATAGGTATCTCAGATAGGGGGGAGTGAGGGTTTTATAAATAAGCATAAACCAGTGGGTCTTGCGACGGGTATACAGAGATGACCAGTTTCCAGAGGAGTATAGAGTACAGTGATGTGTCCTATAAGGAGCATTGGTGGCAAATCTGATGGCTGAATGGTAAAGATCATCTAGCCGCTCGAGATCACCTTTACCTGACGATCTATATATTACGTCTGTGATCTAGCATGGGTAGGATGGTCATTTGAATCAGGATTAGTTTGGCAGCTGGGGTGAAAGAGGAGCGATTACGATAGAGGAAACCTTAGCCTGCAGCTTAGATATGTGCTGAGAGAAGGACACTGTACCGTCTAGCCATACTCACAAGAACTTGTATGAGATGACTACATCAATCTCTAAACCCTCAAAGGTAGTAATCACACCGGTGGGGAGGGGGGCATTCTTCTTACCAAACCACATGACCTTTGTTTTGGAGATGTCCAGAACAAGGTTAAGGGCAGAGAAAGCTTGTTGGACACTAAGAAAACTTTGCTGTAGAGCAAATCCGGGGAGGGGCCAGCTGAGTATAAGACTGTATCATCTGCATATAAATGAATGAGAGCGCTTCCTACTGCCTGAGCTATGTTGTTGATGTAAATTAAGAAGAGCATGGGGCCTAGGATTGAGCCTTGGGGTACTCACTTGGAGACTTTAAACACTGCACTCTTTGAGAGAGGTAGTTAGCAAACCAGCCCAAAGACCCCTCAGAGACACCAATACTCCTTAGCCGGCACACAAGAATGGAATGATCTACCGTATCAAAAGCTTTGGCCAAGTCAATCAAAATAGCAGCACAACATTGCTTAGAATTAAGGGCAATGTTGATATAATTTAGGACCTTTAAGGTTGCAGTGACACATTTTTTTATTTTATTTGTCCGTTATTTTTCCAGGTAAGTTGACTGAGACCACATTCTCATCTGCAGCAACGACCTGGGGAATAGTTACAGGGGAGAGGAGGGGGATGAATGAGCCAATTGTAAACTGGGGATTATTAGGTGACCGTGATGGTTTAAGGGCCAGATTGGGAATTTAGCCAGGACACCGGGGTTAACACCCCTACTCTTACAATAAGTGCCATGGGATCTTTACTGACCTCAGAGTCAGCAGGGCAGTGTCCCCAATCACTGCCCTGGGGTATTGGGATATTTTTTTAGACCAGAGGAAAGAGTGCCTCCTACACCACTTCCAGCAGCATCTGGTCTCCCATCCAGGAACTGCAGGTAAAACGTTTAATGAAAACAACAAACATGAAACAAGACACTGTATCAGAAGCAAGGTAACATGAACACAGGTACAAAACCAACTGAGGAACAAAATGAAGGGACCTATACAGAGGAAGAAATGAGGTCCAGGTGTGAATCATAACGATGAGTGCCAGGTGTCCATAATAATGGATGCCAGGTGCGTGTAATGATGGATGCCAGGTGTCCGTAATGATGGATGCCAGGTGCGTGTAATGATGGATGCCAGGTGCGCGTAATGAGGATTCCCAAGACTGGTGCTTAGTATTCCGGCAACGTCGCACGTCAGAAGGGAGGAGCAGACGTGACATGACCCCCCTCTGATGCACGGCCGCAGGACGTGGACGACTAGGTGGACGACCTTGGGACGAGGAGCGGGTCGATCCGGGTAGCGAAGGTGGAAATCACAGAAGATGTTGAGATCCAGAATGTCCTCCACCGGAACCCAACACTGCTCCTCAGACCCCTTGCAGTCCACCAGATACTGGAGCTGACCCCCACGGCGCCGAGAGTCCAGCAGAGATCTGACAGCATACTCCGGACTGCCCTCGATGTCCAGGGGTGTTGGTGTTGTGTCGTGGGGGACAGCATTAGCTAGGGGACCAGGAACCACCGGCCTGAGAAGGGAGACATGAAACGAGGGTGAGATATGGTAGTGACTGGGCAGTTGTAACCAATACGTCACCTCGTTGACCCTCTGGAGTACCTTGAATGGCCCCACAAACCGGGGGCTTAGTTTCTTGCAGGGCAGGCAGAGTGGGAGGTTCCTGGTAGAAAGCCAGACACGATCCCCAGTGTGGAACACAGGGGTCTCACTGCAGTGGCGGTCTGCCTGTTCTTTTTGACAATGGACGGCATAACGGGTAACATCCTGCGCCAAGGTGGGCCACCAGTATTTCTCAGCGACGGAATGGATGGTGAGAGAAATACCTGGATGTCCAGCAACGACAGCTGTGTGTGCCCAGGTCAGTAGCCGATCCCTTATCCCTGTGGGAACATAGGTGCGCCCAGGAGGACAGTTCAGGGCTCCCTCTCTTGAGCCTGGTGGATCTCCACATCTATGTCCCAGACCACAGGAGCTACGACTCAGGAGGATGGGTTATAGGCTCACAGGACAGGGCCCTCTCCTGAAATCATAGAGGCCGGACAAGGCATCGGCCTTGGTGTTCTTTGAGCCTGGGTGATAGGTTAGCGTGAAGTTAAACCTTGTGATGAAAAAGTCCCACCTTGCATGCCGTGGGTTCAGCCTCCTCGCTGTCCAAATGTACTCCAGGTTCCTGTGGTCGGTGAGGATGACAAATTGTTCCTTGGCGCCCTACAGCCAGTGTCTCCACTCTTCTAATGCCAACTTCACCGCCAGGAGCGCTCGATCGCCGACTTCGTAGTTACTTTCTGCAGGGGACATTTTCTTAGAATAAAACGCACGGGTTCCCCTGTCGTTGAGACAAAATTGCCCCCACTCCTACCTTGGAAGCGTCCACCTCCACCACAAAGGATATCGTGGGATCTGGATGTTTCAGCAATGGGGCGGAGATGAAACGTCCCTTGAGAAGACGGAAGGCCTCATCAGCTGCTGGACCCCACACCAACCTATGGGGGCCTCCCTTAAGGAGAGAAGTGAGAGGAGTGGCAACAAAGCTGAAATTCCTGATGAAACGACGGTAGAAGTTGACAAACCCCAAAAACCGTTGTAACCCTTTAATGGTGGTTGGGACTGGCCATGACCTGACTGCATCTACCTTCTTGTCGATTGTAGGCACTCTGCAGGTCCAGTTTGGTGCAGAACCGGGCCCCGTGAAGCTGTTCGATGTCATATGGCACCAACGGGAGGGGGTACCAATACTTCTTGGTAACTTCATTGAGTCCTCTGTAATCAATGCAAGGGTGTAATCCTCCATCCTTCTTGGCCACGAAGAAGAAACTAGCCAATGCAGGAGAAGTGGATGTGCGGATGAACCCCTGCCTACTGAATGTAATCCTCCATGGCCTGGGTCTCAGCCATTGACAGAGGGTAGATGCGTCTGCGTGGAGGTGTTGCATCAGCAAGCAGGTCGATGTCCACAGTCGCAGGGGTGATGAGGAGGGAGATAGGTGGCCCGGGTCTTGGAGAATACCTCCCTCAGATCGTGGTACACCTCCGGGATGTTATGCTGAAGGGCTAACAAAGGCCTCTCAAACGATGTGGAACCACAGGGAACAGGGAAGGAGGCTCTCTGGCATTTAGGTGACCAGTCTGTGATTCTCATCCTAGACCATGAAATGGTGGTGTTATGGCGTTGAAGCCAAGGGAGGCAGAGGATGATCTTGTGAACTGGTGCACTGGTGATGAAGAAGGGGATATTTTCCTGATGATTAGACTCCACGGTGAGGGTGAGCGGTTGAGTGATGTGTGTAATGGTTCCGGATCCTGATGGCCGATAATCGAGACCTTGCATCGGAAAAGTAGAGGAGAGCGGGTATGAAGTAATATTGAGAGAGGGAGGCAAGGGCATGATCCATAAGAAATCCATAAAATTCCCTCCTTGACCACAGTACATACAGAGCCCCAGTTGTATCCATCTGCGGCACGCCGCCGCGGGGAGGTGTGTGACCCCTACCTCCATGGGTTCAGGCTCTGATTCCGAGTATTCGCCCGAAGGAGGGAGAGAAGTGATGAAGATGCCGACGCTCCCGGAGAAGGTTATCCAGACGGATGGCTATCGTAATGAGTGCGTCCAGGGTAAGTTCCGTCTGGACCTCCTCGCGCAGACCTCTTCTTAATAGCGTGCGAAGCGCCGGTTCATTCCATCCACTGGATGCTGCTACTGTCTGGAAGGTGAGCGCGTACTCAGCAGCTGTCTGATCCCCCTGCCGTAATTGAAGTAGATGCTCACCTCCCTCTCTGCCCTCCGGGGGATGATCAAAGATACATTTAAAACAGAGCCATAAACCCCTCATATGAATTTAGCTCCTCCTCTCCTCTCTCTCAGACAGCCATAGCCCATTCCAATGCCCACCCCGTCAGCAGATAAATAACCGTGGCAACCTTAAACAGCTCGGTGGTGGGGGCTCCCATCTGGTGTGTAAAATAAAGGGAGCACTGAAATAGGAAGCCACATCATTTGGATGGGGTATCGTCATATTTCTCTGGGAGGGATAAATGGGCATTGCTGACCGGAGCGTGTTGCTGAATGGGCTGTTTGGCTGGCTCACTGGGTAGGCTGGATCTAGAGTATCCTCCACTAGTAGGATGCAGCGCCTCCCGGGAATGTTTGAGACGCTGCAAACTGCGAAGGACCTCTTCCATGGCCGTCCCCAGTTGTGCCAGCTGGTCATGCTGCCGACGCAGAAGGTAACCCTGTTCATCGACCGTCAGAGAGATATCCGATTTTCCTGCTTTTTCCATTGTTGGAGTTGGTATTCTGTAACGATGACGCCGTGAGTCGAGAAGCAGGTGCAGGTAAAACGTTTAATGAAAACAACAAACATGAAACAAGACAGCGCAACAGAAGTGAGGCAACATGAACACAGGTACAAAACCAACTGAGGAATGAACAAAAGGAAGGGACCTATGAAGGGGAGCTAATGAGGTCAGGTGTGAATCATAACGATGAGTGCCAGATGTGCATAATGATGAGTGCCAGCTGTGCGTAATGATGAGTGCCAGCTGTGCGTAATGATGAGTGCCAGCTGTGCGTAATGATGAGTGCCAGGTGTGAGTAATGATGAGTGCCAGGTGTGCGTAATGATGAGTGCTAGCTGTGCGTAATGAGTGCCAGCTGTGCGTAATGATGAGTGCCAGCTGTGCGTAATGATGAGTGCCAGCTGTGCGTAATGATGAGTGCCAGCTGTGCGTAATGATGAGTGCCAGGTGTGCGTAATGATGAGTGCCAGAACCGGTGGTTAGTACTCCAGCGACGTCGCACAACGGAGGGGAGGAGCAGGAGTAGACGTGACAGCGGAAACCAGATTGCATACCAGAGAGAATACTATAGACATCAAGAAAGCTAATCAGTTGATTATTTACAAGTTTTTTCCAACAATTTTGATAAATAGGGCAAAATAGAAATTGGCCTATAACAAGTTAGGATCAGCTTGATCTCCCCCTTGAAATAAAAGATGCACCGTGGCTGCCTTCCAACAAATGGGAACTTCCCCAGAGAGGAGAGACAGGTTAAAAAGGTCAGAGATGAGCTTGGTGATGATAGGGGCAGCAACCTTAAAGAAGAAAGGGTCTAAACCATCTGAACCAGATGTTTTTTTGGGGTCAAGTTTCAGGAGCTCCTTTAGCACCTCGGACTCAGGTGACTGCCTGCAGGGAGAAATTTTGTAGCGGGGCAGGAGAAAAAGAGTGAGGAGCATCGGGGATAGTTGCATTAGAAGGGGTGGGAGATGAGGAAATGTTGGGCGGGCAATGAGGCATGGCTGAGTCGAAAAGGAATCCTGACTTAATGAAGTGGTGATTAAAGAGCTCAGTCATGTGCTCCTTGTCAGTAACAACCACATCAGCAACATTAAGGGACATGAGCAGCTGTGAGGAGGAGGGTTTAACCGTTTTCCAGAACATCTTGGGGTTAGACCCACAGAGAGAGAACTGCTCCTTAAAGTAAATAACTTTGGCCTTCTGGATAGCCTGAGTGCACTTACATGTATTTCTCATTTGTTTGAACGAGAGCCAGTCAGCCTGAGTATGCGTGTGCCGAGCCTTAGGCCAAATTGAGTTGTTGAGGTGGAGTAACTCTGACAGATCACGGTTGAACCAGGGGCTGAACCTGTTTTTAATTCTAATTTTCTTTATGGGGGCGTGTTTATTAACAATAACACTGAAAAAGAAGGTCCAAGTGTCTTTTACAGTTGCCAGGTCATGAAGGAAGGTTTGCTCATTAAAGTTTTTTAGCAAGTGTCTATGACAAATCAGGACAGATAATAGGCCACAGTCAGGACAGAGGGGGAGGGGGAGAATTGGAAGTAGGGTGGGGGGCTTGGGGAGAGAGAGAGGGAGGGAGGGGTAGGGAGAGAAAAAAAGAGAGATGGGACAGAGAGAGGGGGTGACAGACAGAGAGAGGAGAGCGAGAGAGAGAGAGAGTGTGTGTATGTTCAGTGTGTGTGTGTGTGTGTTCAGTGTGTGTGTGTTCAATTTGTGTGTGTGTGTGTATGTGTGTATGTGTGTTTGTGTGTGTGTGTGTGTGTGTGTGTGTGTGTGTGTGTGTGTGTGTGTGTGTGTGTGTGTGTGTGTGTGTGTGTGTGTGTGTGTGTGGAAGGAGGGGATTTAGCATGCCATCAAGCATGTCAAGGCTGTCTATGTCTGAGAGAACAGGATTCTAGAGGTAGGAGACAGACACCATCCATCAGCTGGCCTGTCATTTCCAGATGTCACCCTCTCCTGAGCGATGGTATGATATTTAAAATGATCAAGATTTTAATGGCACCAGATATCAATTTAATCCAATGTCAACAACACAACAAACCAAATCCTCAGAAAAAATAAATAACAAAATCACATCAAATCACATCAAATCATATCAAAGAATATACAATCATATCATATCAAATCATATATTATCAAATCATATCTTTATTTTATCCTTTCTTGTTTTCCTCACTCTCTATTCTATTTTAGATTATTCTAGACTGACCATCGGTCTCTGTTTAGATTCCATCTAGACTGGCCTTCAGTCTCTGTTTAGATTCCATCTAGACTGGCCTTCAGTCTCTGTTTAGATTCCATCTAGACTGACCATCGGTCTCTGTTTAGATTCCATCTAGACTGGCCTTCAGTCTCTGTTTAGATTCCATCTAGACTGGCCTTCAGTCTCTGTTTAGATTCCATCTAGACTGGCCTTCAGTCTCTGTTTAGATTCCATCTAGACTGGCCTTCAGTCTCTGTTTAGATTCCATCTAGACTGACCATCGGTCTCTGTTTAGATTCCATCTAGACTGGCCTTCAGGCTCTGTTTAGATTCCATCTAGACTGGCCTTCAGGCTCTGTTTAGATTCCATCTAGACTGGCCTTCAGTCTCTGTTTAGATTCCATCTAGACTGGCCTTCAGTCGCTGTTTAGATTCCATCTAGACTGGCCTTCAGTCTCTGTTTAGATTCCATCTAGACTGACCATCGGTCTCTGTTTAGATTCCATCTAGACTGACCATCGGTCTCTGTTTAGATTCCATCTAGACTGGCCTTCAGTCTCTGTTTAGATTCCATCTAGACTGGCCTTCAGTCTCTGTTTAGATTCCATCTAGACTGGCCTTCAGTCTCTGTTTAGATTCCATCTAGACTGGCCTTCAGTCTCTGTTTAGATTCCATCTAGACTGACCATCGGTCTCTGTTTAGATTCCATCTAGACTGGCCTTCAGTCTCTGTTTAGATTCCATCTAGACTGGCCTCCAGTCTCTGTTTAGATTCCATCTAGACTGGCCTTCAGTCTCTGTTTAGATTCCATCTAGACTGGCCATCGGTCTCTGTTTAGATTCCATCTAGACTGGCCTTCAGTCTCTGTTTAGATTCTATCTAGACTGGCCTTCAGTCTCTGTTTAGATTCCATCTAGACTGGCCTTCAGTCTCTGTTTAGATTCCATCTAGACTGGCCTTCAGTCTCTGTTTAGATTCCATCTAGACTGGCCTCCAGTCTCTGTTTAGATTCCATCTAGACTGACCATCGGTCTCTGTTTCGATTCCATCTAGACTGGCCTTCAGTCTCTGTTTAGATTCCATCTAGACTGGACTTCAGTCTCTGTTTAGATTCCATCTAGACTGGCCTCCAGTCTCTGTTTAGATTCCATCTAGACTGGCCTTCAGTCTCTGTTTAGATTCCATCTAGACTGGCCTTCAGTCTCTGTTTAGATTCCATCTAGACTGGCCTCCAGTCTCTGTTTAGATTCCATCTAGACTGGCCTTCAGTCTCTGTTTAGATTCCATCTAGACTGGCCTTCAGTCTCTGTTTAGATTCCATCTAGACTGTCCTTCAGTCTCTATTTCGTCTCTGTTTAGATTCCATCTAGACTGGCCTCCAGTCTCTGTTTAGATTCCATCTAGACTGGCCTTCAGTCTATGTTCATATTCCATCTAGACCGCTCTTCAGTCTCTGTTTTCTTCTGTTGCATCTGGAGTGTAACAATGTGAGATTGATGAGGTTGAGTGGCCAGTTTTCAGTGAATAAAGGGGCCATTTTGGGACAAAGCTCTGATTGGTTTCGGTCCTTCCTCCCTTCTTTCTCCCACTCTGTGTTCCAGCGTTATGTGTCCTAACAACGCACCCTGTAATGTCTATGTTACGTTGTTCTCAGACATTCAACAAAAGACCAACATAGAGAAAGAGAGTTTAGCTCAATGTACAAACCCCCTTAAAAAATAGTGTATGAGGAAGAGTTAGCCAGAGAGGTGATGAGAGACAAACCTACCTGTGTTGTAGTGCTTGGTACAGTATCGCAGGTCTTTCTCCTCTTTCAGTATAAACTGAGGTAACGTCAGCCCGTCTGCGACCTGCACGGCTCCCTTCTCATCCCACTCAAATATGAGATCATTCATCGTATAGCCGACTGGATGGGAGCAGTTTGAAACAAGATCATTATTACCACAGTATTACTACAGTCTTACTACCACAGTATCACAGTACATTCAAGCTGTTTGTAAGAGAGAAAACAAAATATTATTGACAATGTGGTATGATGAAGGTTTAAATGCCTTGATCAACCAACTCTACCGTAGCTCCACAGTGTTCATATAGAAGCAATACATGTTGTTTTCATTCTTCACACCTGAGAACAATGAGTCAAGAAAAAAGAAAAAATCCATAATTTCCAAAGACAGGAGGTGGGGAGGGAGGGACAAGCCGGTGTTGGCTGGTTAGAGCAGGTTGGAGGAGGTTGGTCCCCCCTGACTCCCTCCCTGTCCCTTCCCTGTATCTGCACTCTGCTGCTGGAGGGGCCTGTGTAAATCACTGGGCCTTTCATCATACTGTCCTCCAGACCAGAGACACATCCATCACACTAACACAAAATAAATACTTTCCCTCTACCCTACCTGTGTGTGTGTGTGTGTGTGTGTGTGTGTGTGTGTGTGTGTGTGTGATAACTGTGTTCCTAAAGGATAATGGAATACTCACAACTCTCCAGCTGCATGATACAGGTCTGTACGTCCATTGGGAAGTTCTTCAAGTCCATGGGACAGGCCAGGACCAGTGTTATTCTGGTCACATAGAATAGAACACAACAGAACAAAACAGAACAGAACAGCACAAAACAGGAAAGAGCAGAACAGACAGGCCAGGATCAGCGTTATTTTGTTAACAAGTTTACATAGAATAGAATGGAATAGAATAGAATGGAATGGAGTAGAATGGAATACAATATAATATAATGGAATAGAATAGAATGGAATGGAGTACAATGGAATAGAATAGAATGGAATAGAATAGAATGGAATAGAATAGAATGGAATGGAGTACAATGGAATAGAATAGAATGGAATAGCATAAAATGAAATATAATAGAATGGAATGGAATACAATAGAATACAATAGAAAATAATGGAATAGAAAGTAATGGAATGGAATAGAATATAATGGAATACAATAGAATAGAATGGAATAGAAAGTAATGGAATGTAATAGAATAGAATGGAATAGCATATAATGAAATATAATAGAATGGAATGGAATAGAATGGAATGGAACTGAATATAATAGAATATAATGGAATGAAGTAGAATATAATGGAATAGAATTGAATGGAAGACTAGAATGGAATAGAATGGAATGAATGAAATATAATTGAATGGAATAGAATGGAATAGAACTGAATATAATAGAATATAATGGAATGAAGTAGAATATAATGGAATAGAATTGAATGGAAGACTAGAATGGAATAGAATGGAATGAATGGAATAGAATTGAATGGAATAGAATGGAATGGAATTAAGTATAATATAATGGAAAATAATTGAATTGAATAGAATGGAATGGAATTAAGTATATTATAATGGAATAGAATTGAATGGAATAATGGAATAGAATTGAATGGACAAATGGAATAGAATAGCATATAATGGAATATAATATAATGGAAAAATGGAATATAATAGAATGGAATATAATAGAATGGAAGAATGGAAATGAATAGAATATAATGAATGGAATAGACAGGGTAACATATTGTTATAAACCAATAGCACAGCATTACAGGAGGAGAAGCAGGGTAACATATTGTTATAAACCACTAGCACAGCATTACAGGAGGAGAAGCATGGTAACATATTGTTATAAACCACTAGCACAGCATTACAGGAGGAGAAGCAGGGTAACATATTGTTATAAACCACTAGCACAGCATTACAGGAGGAGAAGCACGGTAACATATTGTTATAAACCACTAGCACAGCATTACAGGAGGAGATGCAGGGTAACATATTGTTATAAACCACTAGCACAGCATTACAGGAGGAGAAGCAGGGTAACATATTGTTATAAACCACTAGCACAGCATTACAGGAGGAGAAGCAGGGTAACATATTGTTATAAACCACTAGCACAGCATTACAGGAGGAGATGCAGGGTAACATATTGTTATAAACCACTAGCACAGCCTTACAGGAGGAGATGCAGGGTAACATATTGTTATAAACCACTAGCACAGCATTACAGGAGGAGATGCAGGGTAACATATTGTTCTAACTGCGGCTATATTTCCTGTCATGATGCCTTGTAATCTAAAAGGTTACAATACACATCTCAGGCATTCTTCCCCTCATGCCAAACACCTTCCTGCTTGCCGTGCACGTGAACCTTATCCCCAAACACCTTCCTGCTTGCCGTGCACGTGAACCTCATCCCCAAACACCTTCCTGCTTGCAGTACACGTGAACCTCATCCCCAAACACATTCCTGCTTGCCGTGAATGTGAACCTCATCCCCAAACAGACTGGCTGCATCTTCATGCTATTGTTCATACCGCGAGTATAGAAAAACATCTATAGAAGAGGCAGCCATTCATGCTTCAACCTAGACGGCTGCTGTTACTTTTATCTTGAGATACATGTAGGTAGGAGAGGAGCAGGTCTATTGGTTGCATTGCATTCATAGTTTACTTATACCACAGTGTGATATCATCACCGTTACACGACAAATGTTATTTATAAGGATTCTTCTTTTCAATCAGAAAAGACACCTGAGGCAGGTTCTCTTTAACGAGGGGTCAGGTGAGAATCAAATACACTGAGGCAGGTTCTCTTTAACGCGGGGTCAGGTGAGCTCAAATTCACCGAGGCAGGTTCTCTTTAATGCGGGGTCAGGTGAAAATCAAATACACTGAGGCTGGTTCTCTTTAACGCGGGGTCAGGTGAAAATCAAAGACACTGAGGCAGGATCTCTTTAACGCGGGGTCAGGTGAAAATCAAAGACACTGAGGCAGGATCTCTTTAACGCGGGGTCAGGTGAGAATCAAAGACACTGAGGCAGGTTCTCTTTAGCGCGGGGTCAGGTGAGAATCAAAGACACTGAGGCAGGTTCTCTTTAACACGGGGTCAGGTGAGAATCAAAGACACTGAGGCAGGATCTCTTTAACGCGGGGTCAGGTGAGAATCAAAGACACTGAGGCAGGATCTCTTTAACGCGGGGTCAGGTGAGAATCAAAGACACTGAGGCAGGTTCTCTTTAGCGCGGGGTCAGGTGGGCTCAAAGCGATCTAATGGGTTCATTTGATGGTGTCAAGGTAAGATACGAGAAGGCCTCTTCTCACTGCCTTCCCATGGCTGTTTATAAGGATCCAATTCCTCTCTGTCTGTCCAAGGGTTGAATACTAGGCTTGATAACAGATCAAATACATTGCAAAAATGCTTGCATTTAAAGTCGATCACTTTTGTTGTTATGTGGATGTTAATATCTGTTTTGTTTCCACCGTAAGCAATATAATATGTCAGCCATAGGCCATGCACCAGATAGACATTAATCTGTCAGCTATAGGTCTAGCACCGGATAGACATTTATCTGTCAGCTATAGGTCTAGCATCGGATAGACATTCATCTGTCAGCTATAGGTCTAGCACCAGATAGACATTTATCTGTCAGCTATAGGTCTAGCACCGGATAGACATTCATCTGTCAGCTATAGGTCTAGTACCGGATAGACATTCATCTGTCAGCTATAGGTCTAGCACCGGATAGACATTCATCTGTCAGCTATAGGTCTAGCACCAGATAGACATTCATCTTTCAGCTATAGGTCTAGCACCGGATAGACATTCATCTGTCAGCTATAGGTCTAGCACCAGACATTCATCTGTCAGCTATAGGTCTAGCACCGGATAGACATTCATCTGTCAGCTATAGGTCTAGCACCGGATAGACATTCATCTGTCAGCTATAGGTCTAGCACCGGATAGACATTAATCTGTCAGCTATAGGTCTAGCACCGGATAGACATTCATCTGTCAGCTATAGGTCTAGCACCGGATAGACATTCATCTGTCAGCTATAGGTCTAGCACCAGATAGACATTAATCTGTCAGCTATAGGTCTAGCACCGGATAGACATTCATCTGTCAGCTATAGGTCTAGTACCGGATAGACATTCATCTGTCAGCTATAGGTCTAGTACCGGATAGACATTCATTTGTCAGCTATAGGTCTAGCACCGGATAGACATTCATCTGTCAGCTATAGGTCTAGCACCGGATAGACATTCATCTGTCAGCTATAGGTCTAGCACCGGATACACATTCATCTGTCAGGTATAGGTCTAGCACCAGACATTCATCTTTCAGCTATAGGTCTAGCACCGGATACACATTCATCTGTCAGCCATAGGTCTAGCACCAGACATTCATCTGTCAGCTATAGGTCTAGCACCAGACATTCATCTGTCAGCTATAGGTCTAGCACCAGACATTCATCTGTCAGCTATAGGTCTAGCACCAGACATTCATCTGTCAGCTATAGGTCTAGCACCGCATAGACATTTATCTGTCAGCTATAGGTCTAGCACCGGATAGACATTCATCTGTCAGCTATAGGTCTAGCACCGGATAGAAATTCATCTGTCAGCTATAGGTCTAGCACCGGATAGACATTCATCTGTCAGCTATAGGTCTAGCACCGGATAGACATTCATCTGTCAGCTATAGGTCTAGCACCGGATAGAAATTCATCTGTCAGCTATAGGTCTAGCACCGGATCGACATTAATCTGTCAGCTATAGGTCTAGCACCAGACATTCATCTGTCAGCTATAGGTCTAGCACCGGATAGACATTCATCTGTCAGCTATAGGTCTAGCACCGGATAGAAATTCATCTGTCAGCTATAGGTCTAGCACCGGATCGACATTAATCTGTCAGCTATAGGTCTAGCACCAGACATTCATCTGTCAGCTATAGGTCTAGAACCGGATAGACATTCATCTGTCAGCTATAGGTCTAGCACCAGACATTCATCTGTCAGCTATAGGTCTAGCACCGCATAGACATTTATCTGTCAGCTATAGGTCTAGCACCGGATAGACATGCATCTGTCAGCTATAGGACTAGCACCGGATAGACATTAATCTGTCAGCTATAGGTCTAGCACCGGATAGACATTCATCTGTCAGCTATAGGTCTAGCACCGGATAGACATTCATCTGTCAGCTATAGGTCTAGCACCGGATAGACATTCATCTGTCAGCTATAGGTCTAGCACCAGACATTCATCTGTCAGCTATAGGTCTAGCACCGGATAGACATTTATCTGTCAGCTATAGGTCTAGCACCGGATAGACATTCATCTGTCAGCTATAGGTCTAGTACCGGATAGACATTCATCTGTCAGCTATAGGTCTAGCACCGGATAGACATTTATCTGTCAGCTATAGGTCTAGCACCAGATAGACATTCATCTGTCAGCTATAGGTCTAGCACCAGACATTCATCTGTCAGCTATAGGTCTAGCACCAGATAGACATTCATCTGTCAGCTATAGGTCTAGCACCAGATAGACATTCATCTGTCAGCTATAGGTCTAGCACCGGATAGACATTCATCTGTCAGCTATAGGTCTAGCACCAGATAGACATTCATCTGTCAGCTATAGGTCTAGCACCGGATAGACATTCATCTGTCAGCTATAGGTCTAGCACCGGATAGACATTAATCTGTCAGCTATAGGTCTAGCACCAGACATTCATCTGTCAGTTATAGGTCTAGCACCAGACATTCATCTGTCAGCTATAGGTCTAGCACCAGACATTCATCTGTCAGCTATAGGTCTAGCACCAGACATTCATCTGTCAGCTATAGGTCTAGCACCAGATAGACATTCATCTGTCAGCTATAGGTCTAGTACCGGATAGACATTCATCTGTCAGC
This sequence comes from Oncorhynchus mykiss, assembly GCF_013265735.2. Lineage (NCBI taxonomy): Eukaryota > Metazoa > Chordata > Actinopteri > Salmoniformes > Salmonidae > Oncorhynchus > Oncorhynchus mykiss. The sequence goes on along the minus strand of NC_050571.1, from coordinate 8,561,808 downwards.
TATAGGTCTAGTACCGGATAGACATTCATCTGTCAGCTATAGGTCTAGCACCAGATAGACATTTATCTGTCAGCTATAGGTCTAGCACCGGATAGACATTTATCTGTCAGCTATAGGTCTAGTACCGGATAGACATTCATCTGTCAGCTATAGGTCTAGCACCAGATAGACATTCATCTGTCAGCTATAGGTCTAGCACCGGATAGACATTCATCTGTCAGCTATAGGTCTAGTACCGGATAGACATTCATCTGTCAGCTATAGGTCTAGCACCAGATAGACATTCATCTGTCAGCTATAGGTCTAGTACCAGACATTCATCTGTCAGCTATAGGTCTAGTACCGGATAGACATTCATCTGTCAGCTATAGGTCTAGTACCAGACATTCATCTGTCAGCTATAGGTCTAGCACCGGATAGACATTCATCTGTCAGCTATAGGTCTAGCACCGGATAGACATTCATCTGTCAGCTATAGGTCTAGTACCGGATAGACATTCATCTGTCAGCTATAGGTCTAGCACCAGATAGACATTCATCTGTCAGCTATAGGTCTAGCACCGGATAGACATTTATCTGTCAGCTATAGGTCTAGCACCAGATAGACATTCATCTGTCAGCTATAGGTCTAGCACCGGATAGACATTCTGAGAAACTAACAAGAAAAGAGGAAGGTACAACAAGAAAAGAATAGCATACCGAATACTATACAATACGTTCCCATTTTTTGAAATCCTTAGTAGTTTGTTGTCAGTCGTAACCTCATGGAAATTTGCGCCTTTTTCGTTGGCGAAGAACAAATCAGGTTTCCAGATAGAGTCCAACATAGACGGGTCCAGGTCGAGAGAGTCGTCGGGGTATTCACTATAGGCCAGCCTGGGGTCGTTCCATTGCTGCCTCAGGAAGATATTCACTCTGTAGTCCTGGGGAGAGAACAGTTGAATGTCAATCAGTGCATCAGATTGTCAGAGAAAGACCTAGGTATGTCAGTGCATTGTATAGCCAGGACTCAGGGGGAGGTTTGATTGATTGATTGGCTGGTTTGCTTGTTTGTTTAATTTAATAATTGATTTCTGGGTTAAAGGCTTGACATGGGGATTTCAAGGCCATCAGACTGTTTATTTATTTATTTTTATTTCACCTTTATTTAACCAGGTAGGCAAGTTGAGAACAAGTTCTCATTTACAATTGCGACCACCACTAACAGTGGCTACTGCCAACATATTGACTCAACTCTCTTTTGCCACTTTAATAATGCAAAAAATGATGTCAAAATGTATCACTAGCCACTTTTAACAATGTCACTTAATATAATGTTTACATACCCTACATTACTCATCTCATATGTATATACTGTACCCTATACCATCTACTGCATCTTGCCTATGCCGCTCTGTACCATCACTCATTCATATATCTTTGTGTACATATTCTTTATCCCTTTACACTTGTGTGTGTATAAGGTAGTTGTTGTGGAATTGTTAGGTTAGAGTACTCGTTGGTTATTACTGCATTGTCGGAACTAGAAGCACGAGCATTTCTCTACACTCGCATTAACATCTGCTAACCATGTGTATGTAACCATTAACACCTGCTAACCATGTGTATGTGACAAATACATTTGATTTGATTTGATTTTGGTTTCCAATTCTTTCGACCTAAAATAAAAACCTATGCATTTTTATTGAATAAAGCTTAGTTAAACTAAAGATTCTATATTAGACGTTATTGGGCCTTCCATGTGTATATTGTTTATGCGAATCAAGCCTGTCTGAACAGTAGCAGCATTCTTAAGGCAGGAGCTAAGTAACGATCCTGGTGGTTCATGGTGTCCTTTAGAAATATAGCCCTTCAATAGAGCTGTGTCCTTTAGAAAACACATATATATATATATATTCAATAGAGCTGTGTCCTTTAGAAAACACATATAGCCCTTCAATAGAGCTGTGTCCTTTAGAAAACACATATATATATATATATTCAATAGAGCTGTGTCCTTTAGAAATATAGCCCTTCAATAGAGCTGTGTCCTTTAGAAAACACATATAGCCCTTCAATAGAGCTGTGTCCTTTAGAAAACACATATAGCCCTTCAATAGAGCTGTGTCCTTTAGAAAACACATATAGCCCTTCAATAGAGCTGTGTCCTTTAGAAAACACATATATATATATATATTCAATAGAGCTGTGGCCTTTAGAAAACACATATATATATATATATATTCAATAGAGCTGTGGCCTTTAGAAAACACATATAGCCCTTCAATAGAGCTGTGGCCTTTAGAAAACACATATATATATATATTCAATAGAGCTGTGTCCTTTAGAAAACACATATATATATATATTCAATAGAGCTGTGGCCTTTAGAAAACACATATATATATATATTCAATAGAGCTGTGGCCTTTAGAAAACACATATATATATATATTCAATAGAGCTGTGGCCTTTAGAAAACACATATATATATATATTCAATAGAGCTGTGGCCTTTAGAAAACACATATATATATATATTCAATAGAGCTGTGGCCTTTAGAAAACACATATATATATATATATTCAATAGAGCTGTGGCCTTTAGAAAACACATATATATATATATTCAATAGAGCTGTGGCCTTTAGAAAACACATATAGCCCTTCAATAGAGCTGTGTCCTTTAGAAAACACATATAGCCCTTCAATAGAGCTGTGGCCTTTAGAAAACACATATATATATATATTCAATAGAGCTGTGGCCTTTAGAAAACACATATATATATATATATTCAATAGAGCTGTGTCCTTTAGAAAACACATATATATATATATATTCAATAGAGCTGTGGCCTTTAGAAAACACATATATATATATATATTCAATAGAGCTGTGGCCTTTAGAAAACACATATATATATATATATTCAATAGAGCTGTGTCCTTTAGAAAACACATATATATATATATATTCAATAGAGCTGTGTCCTTTAGAAAACACATATATATATATATTCAATAGAGCTGTGTCCTTTAGAAAACACATATAGCCCTTCAATAGAGCTGTGTCCTTTAGAAAACACATATAGCCCTTCAATAGAGCTGTGTCCTTTAGAAAACACATATAGCCCTTCAATAGAGCTGTGTCCTTTAGAAAACACATATAGCCCTTCAATAGAGCTGTGTCCTTTAGAAATATAGCCCTTCAATAGAGCTGTGTCCTTTAGAAAACACATATATATATATATTCAATAGAGCTGTGGCCTTTAGAAATATAGCCCTTCAATAGAGCTGTGTCCTTTAGAAAACACATATAGCCCTTCAATAGAGCTGTGTCCTTTAGAAAACACATATATATATATATATTCAATAGAGCTGTGGCCTTTAGAAAACACATATAGCCCTTCAATAGAGCTGTGTCCTTTAGAAAACACATATATATATATATATTCAATAGAGCTGTGTCCTTTAGAAAACAAATATATATATATATATATTCAATAGAGCTGTGTCCTTTAGAAAACACATATATATATATATATTCAATAGAGCTGTGTCCTTTAGAAAACACATATATATATATATTCAATAGAGCTGTGGCCTTTAGAAAACACATATATATATATATTCAATAGAGCTGTGGCCTTTAGAAAACACATATATATATATATTCAATAGAGCTGTGTCCTTTAGAAAACACATATAGCCCTTCAATAGAGCTGTGTCCTTTAGAAAACACATATATATATATATTCAATAGAGCTGTGTCCTTTAGAAAACACATATAGCCCTTCAATAGAGCTGTGTCCTTTAGAAAACACATATATATATATATATATTCAATAGAGCTGTGTCCTTTAGAAAACACATATAGCCCTTCAATAGAGCTGTGGCCTTTAGAAAACACATATATATATATATATATATATATATTCAATAGAGCTGTGTCCTTTAGAAAACACATATAGCCCTTCAATAGAGCTGTGGCCTTTAGAAAACACATATATATATATATTCAATAGAGCTGTGTCCTTTAGAAAACACATATAGCCCTTCAATAGAGCTGTGTCCTTTAGAAAACACATATAGCCCTTCAATAGAGCTGTGGCCTTTAGAAAACACATATATATATATATTCAATAGAGCTGTGGCCTTTAGAAAACACATATATATATATATATATTCAATAGAGCTGTGTCCTTTAGAAATATAGCCCTTCAATAGAGCTGTGGCCTTTAGAAAACACATATAGCCCTTCAATAGAGCTGTGTCCTTTAGAAAACACATATATATATACATATTCAATAGAGCTGTGTCCTTTAGAAAACACATATATATATACATATTCAATAGAGCTGTGTCCTTTAGAAAACACATATATATATATATTCAATAGAGCTGTGGCCTTTAGAAAACACATATAGCCCTTCAATAGAGCTGTGGCCTTTAGAAAACACATATAGCCCTTCAATAGAGCTGTGGCCTTTAGAAAACACATATATATATACATATTCAATAGAGCTGTGTCCTTTAGAAAACACATATATATATATATATATTCAATAGAGCTGTGTCCTTTAGAAAACACATATATATATATATATATTCAATAGAGCTGTGTCCTTTAGAAAACACATATAGCCCTTCAATAGAGCTGTGGCCTTTAGAAAACACATATATATATATATTCAATAGAGCTGTGTCCTTTAGAAATATAGCCCTTCAATAGAGCTGTGGCCTTTAGAAAACACATATATATATATATATTCAATAGAGCTGTGTCCTTTAGAAAACACATATAGCCCTTCAATAGAGCTGTGTCCTTTAGAAAACACATATAGCCCTTCAATAGAGCTGTGTCCTTTAGAAAACACATATATATATATATATTCAATAGAGCTGTGGCCTTTAGAAAACACATATATATATATATATATTCAATAGAGCTGTGGCCTTTAGAAAACACATATAGCCCTTCAATAGAGCTGTGGCCTTTAGAAAACACATATATATATATATTCAATAGAGCTGTGTCCTTTAGAAAACACATATATATATATATTCAATAGAGCTGTGGCCTTTAGAAAACACATATATATATATATTCAATAGAGCTGTGGCCTTTAGAAAACACATATATATATATATTCAATAGAGCTGTGGCCTTTAGAAAACACATATATATATATATTCAATAGAGCTGTGGCCTTTAGAAAACACATATAGCCCTTCAATAGAGCTGTGTCCTTTAGAAAACACATATATATATATATATTCAATAGAGCTGTGTCCTTTAGAAAACACATATATATATATATATTCAATAGAGCTGTGTCCTTTAGAAATATAGCCCTTCAATAGAGCTGTGTCCTTTAGAAAACACATATATATATATATATTCAATAGAGCTGTGTCCTTTAGAAAACACATATAGCCCTTCAATAGAGCTGTGTCCTTTAGAAAACACATATATATATATATATTCAATAGAGCTGTGTCCTTTAGAAAACACATATAGCCCTTCAATAGAGCTGTGGCCTTTAGAAAACACATATAGCCCTTCAATAGAGCTGTGTCCTTTAGAAAACACATATATATATATATTCAATAGAGCTGTGGCCTTTAGAAAACACATATAGCCCTTCAATAGAGCTGTGGCCTTTAGAAAACACATATAGCCCTTCAATAGAGCTGTGTCCTTTAGAAAACACATATATATATATATTCAATAGAGCTGTGTCCTTTAGAAAACACATATAGCCCTTCAATAGAGCTGTGTCCTTTAGAAAACACATATATATATATATTCAATAGAGCTGTGTCCTTTAGAAAACACATATAGCCCTTCAATAGAGCTGTGTCCTTTAGAAAACACATATATATATATATTCAATAGAGCTGTGTCCTTTAGAAAACACATATAGCCCTTCAATAGAGCTGTGTCCTTTAGAAAACACATATATATATATATTCAATAGAGCTGTGTCCTTTAGAAAACACATATAGCCCTTCAATAGAGCTGTGTCCTTTAGAAAACACATATATATATATATATATTCAATAGAGCTGTGGCCTTTAGAAAACACATATATATATATATTCAATAGAGCTGTGTCCTTTAGAAATATAGCCCTTCAATAGAGCTGTGGCCTTTAGAAAACACATATATATATATATTCAATAGAGCTGTGGCCTTTAGAAAACACATATATATATATATTCAATAGAGCTGTGGCCTTTAGAAAACACATATAGCCCTTCAATAGAGCTGTGGCCTTTAGAAAACACATATATATATATATATTCAATAGAGCTGTGGCCTTTAGAAAACACATATAGCCCTTCAATAGAGCTGTGTCCTTTAGAAAACACATATATATATATATATATTCAATAGAGCTGTGTCCTTTAGAAAACACATATAGCCCTTCAATAGAGCTGTGTCCTTTAGAAAACACATATAGCCCTTCAATAGAGCTGTGTCCTTTAGAAAACACATATAGCCCTTCAATAGAGCTGTGTCCTTTAGAAAACACATATATATATATATATTCAATAGAGCTGTGTCCTTTAGAAAACACATATAGCCCTTCAATAGAGCTGTGTCCTTTAGAAAACACATATATATATATATATTCAATAGAGCTGTGTCCTTTAGAAAACACATATAGCCCTTCAATAGAGCTGTGTCCTTTAGAAAACACATATAGCCCTTCAATAGAGCTGTGTCCTTTAGAAAACACATATAGCCCTTCAATAGAGCTGTGTCCTTTAGAAAACACATATAGCCCTTCAATAGAGCTGTGTCCTTTAGAAAACACATATAGCCCTTCAATAGAGCTGTGTCCTTTAGAAAACACATATATATATATATATTCAATAGAGCTGTGTCCTTTAGAAAACACATATATATATATATATATTCAATAGAGCTGTGTCCTTTAGAAAACACATATATATATATATATTCAATAGAGCTGTGTCCTTTAGAAAACACATATAGCCCTTCAATAGAGCTGTGTCCTTTAGAAAACACATATAGCCCTTCAATAGAGCTGTGTCCTTTAGAAAACACATATAGCCCTTCAATAGAGCTGTGGCCTTTAGAAAACACATATATATATATATATTCAATAGAGCTGTGTCCTTTAGAAAACACATATAGCCCTTCAATAGAGCTGTGGCCTTTAGAAAACACATATAGCCCTTCAATAGAGCTGTGGCCTTTAGCCACGACAGTCCACCGTAATTGTCAATTATTCTAGAGACGAGGCTGTAACGTAGCGAGGTATGACAGCAGGTGACCTTTCCAATGGCAATCAGCCACAACATTAGAAATATGTTTTCTAGAAATGATCTCACAACACACAGATACACCTGTTTTGTTATTATGGGAATTTTGTTGGAAAATAAAAATGAGTTTTTACGGAAAACTGACTATGATTACAGAATGAGGTCTAGTTTGACTATGATTACAGAATGAGGTTAAGTCTGACTATGATTACAGAATGAGGTCTAGTCTGTCTGTGATTACAGAATGAGGTCTAGTCTGACTATGATCACAAAATTAGGTCTAGTCTGTCTGTGATTACAGAATGAGGTTAAATCTGTCTGTGATTACAGAATGAGGTCTCGTTTGACTATGATCACAAAATTAGGTCTAGTCTGACTATGATTACAGAATGAGGTCTAGTCTGACTATGATCACAAAATTAGGTCTAGTTTGACTATGATTACAGAATGAGGTCTAGTCTGACAATGATTACAGAATGAGGTCTAGTCTGACTATGATCACAAAATTAGGTCTAGTCTGACTATGATCACAAAATTAGGTCTAGTCTGACTATGATCACAAAATGAGGTCTAGTCTGTCTGTGATTAAAGAATGAGGTCTTCATAGACCTTTTCATTATTTAAAATAGCAGTAATCTAGATTCTTAACACACAGGTGGAATATGAAAATATTCCCCCAACAAAGGATACAATATAAGAGTGGAGGCTGTCGTACAATTATCTCCCAGGGCAGTTAGGTAATTTCACATTATGGCAAAACATCTTCTGTTTTTCACGAGAAGTGACTGAAAGGGTTCTACACGGAACCCAAAATGGTTCTACTGTGAAACAAAAGGGTTCTATTTAAAACAAGAAGGGTTCTTTAAAGGGTTCTCCAATGTGGATAGCCAAATTGGTTTGCTGCCAACATAGAAATATAATTAGCCTAAAGGGAAGCACCTGTTCAAGTTAATGTTCAGTGATGGGTGGATGGGCGGCCATATTGAGTAATTCAATTTCTATGACTGTCAAAGCTACCTTATGTGATGACTGATTTGACTGTTTGTTACTATCAACTCCTTACAACTACACATTATAAGTCATATCAAGTAAGATAGAAAACAAATTGTCATCAATGTCAAATCCCACCAAATGGAAACATATTTAATGTGTGTGATAAGGATTAGCCGTCTTTTTTTTCAATTTTTGCCTAAAATGTCATACCCAAATCTAACTGCCTGTAGCTCAGGCCCTGGATCAAGGATATGCATATTCTTGGTACCATTTGAAAGGAAACACTTTGGAGTTTATGGAAATGTGAAAGGAATGTAAGTAGAATATAACACAATAGATCTAGTAAGAGATAATGCAAAGAAAAAAACAACCGTTATTTTGTATTTTCTTTGTATCATCATCTTTGAAATGCAAGATAAAGGCCATAATGTATTATTCCAGCCCAGGTGAAATTTACATTTTGGTCACTAGATGGCAGAAGTGTATGTGCAAAGTTTTAGACTGATCCAATGAACTATTGCATTTATGTTCAATATTTTGTATCAAGACTGCCCAAATGTGCCTAATTTGTTTATTAATAACTTTCATTTTCAAAATTGTGCACTCTCCTCAAACAATTGCATGATATTCTTTCACTGTAATAGCTACTGTAAATTAGACAGTGCAGTTAGATTAACAATAATTTAAGCTTCCTGCAAATGTCAGATATGTCTATACCCTTGGTCATTTTCTTGTTACTTACAACCTCATGCTAATCACATTAGCCTACGTTAGCTCACTGTCCCATGGAAGGGACACTGATCCCGAAGAAGTTTTAACACAGTGTGACCAACTGGGTTCAAGCACGGGTCTCCTACACGAGAAAAGAGGAT
>NC_050571.1:8545168-8550168 GCF_013265735.2 Oncorhynchus mykiss | reverse complement strand
CCCATTCCATCCTAACCCATCCAATCCCAGCCCCTCCAAACCCATCCCATCCCATTCCAGCCCCTCCAAACCCATCCCATCCCATCCCAGCCCCTCCAAACCCATCCCATGCTTTATTTGTCCTGCCCTGAGCTCTCCGACACCCTTAAAAATGTTGTCATTATGGTTGGAGAAATTAAATGATGACAATGAGGTAGGAACGGATCTGTCATCAGGGCTTGTTTGAATTCCATACTATGTAACTGAGTGCCTCCAGATAAATAGAGAGTCAACCTATTGTTTCTATAACTGCCAGTCAGTCCTGCCAGTCAGACTGCCAGTCAGTCTGCCAGTCAGACTGTATTTGACTGTACAGACAGGGATTTCCATCAGAGGACACATTGATCTGATACCTGTTATTTACTGGGTACAGACTGGTTGAATCAACGTTGAATTGACGTCAGTACCCAGTGGGTTGGGTCTGTTTCTATGATCTTATTTTAATAAAAACAATAATTTAACAGTTATCTAACTAGGCAAGTCAATTAAGAGAAAATTCTTATTTACAATGATGGCCTACCAAAAGGCAAAAGGCCTCCTGCGGGGACGAGGATTGGGATTAAAAAGAAATACAATAGAAATATAGGACAAAACTAGCACCCTATATCACAACTCTACTATCTGTATCCATGTTGGTCTACTGTCCTTCTGTCTCTATGTTGGTCTACTGTCCTTCTGTCTCCATGTCCTTCTGTCTCCATGTTGGTCTACTGTCCTTCTGTCTCCATGTCCTTCTGTCTCCATGTTGGTCTACTGTCCTTCTGTCTCCATGTTGGTCTACTGTCCTTCTGTCTCTATGTTGGTCTACTGTCCTTCTGTCTCCATGTCCTTCTGTCTCCATGTTGGTCTACTGTCCTTCTGTCTCCATGTCCTTCTGTCTCCATGTTGGTCTACTGTCCTTCTGTCTCCATGTTGGTCTACTGTCCTTCTGTCTCCATGTTGGTCTACTGTCCTTCTGTCTCTATGTTGGTCTACTGTCCTTCTGTCTCCATGTCCTTCTGTCTCCATGTTGGTCTACTGTCCTTCTGTCTCCATGTTGGTCTACTGTCCTTCTGTCTCCATGTCCTTCTATCTCCATGTTGGTCTACTGTCCTTCTGTCTCCATGTTGGTCTACTGTCATTCTGTCTCCATGTCCTTCTGTCTCCATGTTGGTCTACTGTCCTTCTGTCTCCATGTCCTTCTGTCTCCATGTTGGTCTACTGTCCTTCTGTCTCCATGTTGGTCTACTGTCCTTCTGTCTCCATGTCCTTCTGTCTCCATGTTGGTCTACTCTCCTTCTGTCTCCATGTTGGTCTACTGTCCTTCTGTCTCCATGTCCTTCTGTCTCCATGTTGGTCTACTGTCCTTCTGTCTCCATGTCCTTCTATCTCCATGTTGGTCTACTGTCCTTCTGTCTCCATGTTGGTCTACTGTCATTCTGTCTCCATGTCCTTCTGTCTCCATGTTGGGCTACTGTCCTTCTGTCTCCATGTCCTTCTGTCTCCATGTTGGTCTACTGTCATTCTGTCTCCATGTCCTTCTGTCTCCATGTTGGTCTACTGTCCTTCTGTCTCCATGTCCTTCTGTCTCCATGTTGGTCTACTGTCCTTCTGTCTCCATGTTGGTCTACTGTCCTTCTGTCTCCATGTCCTTCTGTCTCCATGTTGGTCTACTCTCCTTCTGTCTCCATGTTGGTCTACTGTCCTTCTGTCTCCATGTCCTTCTGTCTCCATGTTGGTCTACTGTCCTTCTGTCTCCATGTTGGTCTACTGTCCTTCTGTCTCCATGTTGGTCTACTGTCCTTCTGTCTCCATGTTGGTCTACTGTTCTTCTGTCTCCATGTCCTTCTGTCTCCATGTTGGTCTACTGTCCTTCTGTCTCCATGTTGGTCTACTGTCCTTCTGTCTCCGTGGTGGTCTACTGTCCTTCTGTCTGCATGTTGGTCTACTGTCCTTCTGTCTCCATGTTGGTCTACTGTGATTCTGTCTCCATGTTGGTCTACTGTCCTTCTGCCTCCATGTTGGTCTACTGTCCTTCTGTCTCCATGTCCTTCTGTCTCCATGTTGGTCTACTGTCCTTCTGTCTCCATGTTGGTCTACTGTCCTTCTGTCTCCATGTTGGTCTACTGTCCTTCTGTCTCCATGTTGGTCTACTGTCCTTCTGTCTCTATGTTGATCTACTGTCCTTCTGTCTCCATGTCCTTCTGTCTCCATGTTGGTCTACTGTCCTTCTGTCTCCATGTCCTTCTGTCTCCATGTCCTTCTGTCTCCATGTTGGTCTACTGTCCTTCCATCTACATGTTGATATACTGTCCTTCAAACAACATATATTTCACCTTTATAGATATCCTAGACCTCTTGATCTACTATCTTGATAAATAATCGACAAACAACTGATTATTTTACAATACCTAATAGATATGTATTCTTTCCAAAAATGAGTTTGAATGATGACCCCTTGAAGACATGAAGACATCTGAACAGTAGATATGAAGCCCCTCTGAACTGAGTTTTGAAAGATGACCCCTTGAAGACATGAAGACATCTGAACAGTAGATATGAAGCCCCTCTGAACTGAGTTTTGAAAGATGACCCCTTGAAGACATGAAGACATCTGAACAGTAGATATGAAGCCCCTCTGAACTGAGTTTTGAATGATGACCCCTTGAAGACATGAAGACATCTGAACAGTAGATATGAAGCCCCTCTGAACTGAGTTTTGAAAGATGACCCCTTGAAGACATGAAGACATCTGAACAGTAGATATGAAGCCCCTCTGAACTGAGTTTTGAAAGATGACCCCTTGAAGACATGAAGACATCTGAACAGTAGATATGAAGCCCCTCTGAACTGAGTTTTGAAAGATGACCCCTTGAAGACATCTGAACAGTAGATATGAAGCCCCTCTGAACTGAGTTTTGAAAGATGACTCCTTGAAGACATCTGAACAGTAGATATGAAGCCCATCTGAACTGAATTTTGAATGATGACCTCTTGAAGACATCTGAACAGTAGATATGAAGCCCATCTGAACTGAATTTTGAATAGAGATTAAGTTCGATGAGGCAGATAAATATTATTCTAAATATTCAGGCGAGGAGGCACTGCTTGTAATTCCAGAAGGAAACCGTTGGGCACACTGCATATTAAGGCCATCGTTATTTAAATTAAATCACAATCTTGGAGGCATAGTTATGCAAGTCAAAATACTGTTAAAAATAAAAATGATTCAGTGTATCCTCACGTTAACTTCAAAATATCAATATCAACAGAAAGAAATGTACTTCATGTTGAAGGGTTTTTACATTGAAAAGGTAAACCCATTTGGACTCACCATTGTTGTTTCAGCGATGGACCCAAAGCTGTTAATAAAAATGTTGCACGTTACGTTTACAGGGGGACCTGTGAAAGAATGAAAAATAAAAATTATTATTTTCTTATTTACAGAACTGTGAAACAAAAACCCCCTCCTTGCAGACAGAAAACGTACAGAAAACACAGTCCTTCCACCTTTATTACACTGAAAACATAGTTCTTCCACCTTTATTATACTGAAAACACAGTTCTTCCACCTTTATTACACTGAAAACATAGTCCTTACACATTTATTATACAGAAAACACAGTCCTTCCACCTTTATTACACTGAAAACACAGTCCTTCCACCTTGATTATACTGAAAACACAGTCCTTCCACCTTGATTATACTGAAAACACAGTCCTTCCACATTGATTATACTGAAAACACAGTCCTTCCACCTTGATTATACTGAAAACACAGTCCTTCCACCTTGATTATACTGAAAACACAGTCATTCCACCTTGATTATACTGAAAACACAGTCCTTCCACCTTTATTACACTGAAAACATAGTCCTTCCACCTTTATTACACTGAAAACACAGTCCTTCCACCTTTATTACACTGAAAACATAGTCCTTCCACCTTTATTACACTGAAAACACAGTCCTTCCACCTTTATTACACTGAAAACACAGTCCTTCCACCTTTATTACACTGAAAACATAGTCCTTCCACCTTTATTACACTGAAAACACAGTCCTTCCACATTTATTACACTGAAAACACAGTCCTTCCACCTTTATTACACTGAAAACACAGTCCTTCCACCTTTATTACACTGAAAACACAGTCCTTCCACATTTATTACACTGAAAACACAGTCCTTCCACCTTTATTACACTGAAAACATAGTCCTTACACATTTATTACACTGAAAACACAGTCCTTCCACCTTTATTACACTGAAAACATAGTCCTTCCACCTTTATTACACTGAAAACACAGTCCTTCCACCTTTATTACACTGAAAACATAGTCCTTCCACCTTTATTACACTGAAAACACAGTCCTTCCACCTTTATTACACTGAAAACATAGTCCTTCCACCTTTATTACACTGAAAACACAGTCCTTCCACCTTTATTAGGCAGTTAACGTACAGAAAACACAGTCCTTCCACCTTTATTATACTGAAAACACAGTCCTTCCACCTTTATTAGTCAGTTAACGTACAGAAAACACAGTCCTTCCACCTTGATTATACTGAAAACACAGTCCTTCCACCTTTAATAGGCAGTTAACGTACAGAAAACACAGTCCTTCCACCTTGATTATACTGAAAACACAAAGTCCTTCCTCAATATGAATCATGTTAAGTAGTATATTGTGGAACACATAATATAATATAATATAATAAAATATGCCATTTAGCAGATGCTTTTTTCCAAAGCGATTTTGTCTTTATGTACGTGCGATCCTGGGAATCTTCAGAGGGCCACAACGGAATTCCCCATAAGCCTCTGTGTAAAACTGTACACAGAGGTACTGTAATATCACGTTGTAAACACACAGCGCTCCATGTTGACTGAGAGATTCTGAGAGTATCTCCACCCCCCCCCTACGATCCTCAGAGACGCTCCTAGGGTTGTTTCCAGACAACAGTGCCGAGTTTAGAACGAA